>NC_064641.1:735848077-736151107 GCF_023864345.2 Schistocerca serialis cubense
TATATCCAATGCCATCGACAATTGATATCGCTGTTGGCAATAAAACAGTCCTCCACAACCCCTGAAATTACCTAGCATCCAGGAGAATTCCCCTGGTTATGACCAACCTCTGAATCCCGTCCGATACTCTCCACAGGTTGGACAAATATCTACATCGTCGTTTTGTGACTGTGGTGCTGAACGACAGACAGTTTTTCGAGTGGTATCGACATCTCACTCAAGTGCCTACAAGTGTCCCTTCGAATATTTCTTGACAGTGATGAGTGGAGTGATAAACTGTATATGCGGGTGGACTGAAAAGTAATGCGTGAGAATTTTTTATGTCAGAATCCTTAAACCTTATAAAATGAAACAAACGTCACTACCAATCTATATATTAATGCTTCATGTGTCCGTATTTGCAGCCCTCTGCCCCTAGAGGGCTCGGTATTGCAGCATGTACCATGGCAGTGTGTAACATAACTATGCCGGTGCGTGAGAAACAGCGTTCAGTTATCGAGTTCCGAATTCGTAGAGTTCCTCCACAGACAGAGCACTTTCTCCTTCAGCATGACAATGCCAGATCACACACAGCAACAATCTGACACCTTTGGTTTATTGTTACTGATCATCCTCCGTACAGTGCCAACTTGGCCCCATCCGATCTTAATCTGTTTCCAAAACTTAAAGAATGCCTTCATGGACTTCATTTTGATAGTGATGTGGTACAAGCAGAGGTGAGGTTGTGGCTCCGTCAACAAAGTCAAACATTTCACATTGTCGGTATCGTCATACTTCCGATACGTGTGCGGCTCACGTTGGTGCTGTTGGTAGGTTGGCATCATGTAATATGGATAGTGGCGTCTCGTTTCGTTCTTCTATTTACTGGCGCCACTACGTTTTCTAGTGTTGTCTGTCTATGAGAAGCAGCAGCAGCGTTTATAGATACTTAGTACTGTGGTACTATTTTTGGAAGGATGTCAAGTGTTTTCTGGGGTCGGGTGTGTCGGTAGTTCGCTTAGGACGGAGCTGGATGGAAATGCGGCAGCGTGAGGACATGCAGGGACTGCTGGCAGTACAGAGGCACTGCCAGATCGAGGGGCTATAGTTGTGAGGGCCACAACCATGTTGTCCACCGGACCCCGGACGTTTGAGTTGAGTGAACATTAAACCAGTAGTGAAACCTCCACTATTATGAGATCATGCCTTTGTTCGTGCGTTGCTGCTCGCAGGGACACTGAGATGAAGAGCAATGAGTTGAGTGTGTGGAGTTGGCGAAATTAATTAGCCGTCCTCCACTTCTTATAATTAATCATTGAATTCCTTGTGTTTATTTATGAAGTTCAACCAGGGGTAGTTTTCTGCCTAGTGGCCGCTAACGCCTCAGTTACCTGCCCTGGAGGTTAGCATATTTTGGCAGCAGTGTGCTTTTCCTCGCCTTGTGGCTGCTGTCTGGTAAGGCGTATAGTTCGACAGCCTCCTTGATTGTGGTTCGGATATTTGTTCTTTTGAACTACCTTGGTTGTAGTGGTTCCTTCTGCTTCTGGATTGTGAAGACGCAGTGCTGTCCACTGGTTCTGTGGTGTCACCGCCAGACACCACACTTGCTAGGTGGTAGCCTTTAAATCGGCCGCGGTCCGGAAGTATACGTCGGACCCGCGTGTCGCCACTAGCAGTGCTTGCAGACCGAGCGCCGCCACACGGCAGGTCTAGAGAGACTTCCTAGCACTCGCCCCAGTTGTACAGCCGACTTTGCTAGCGACGATTCACTGACAAATTACGCTCACATTTGCTGAGACGATAGTTAGCATAGCCTTCAGCTACGTCATTTGCTACGACCTAGCAAGGCGCCATTATCATTTGCTATTTATCTTGTGATGCATGTACCGTCAGACCGATGTTTACCAATTATGGATTAAAGTTAAATATTCCAGAAGCTACGTACTTTTTTTACTAGACTCAACTCCTTTAACTGTTCCAGACCTCACGCCAGCCTGCGTGAGCTTAAACGCGTGCCTTTCGGCTACCACATAGTGTCTTGGCTGTCTTGCCAAGTCACAACAGGTTCCGCCTTGCCTGGGTTATTCCATCATTGTGTTGGTTACCAGACGTTAGGTAGATTTTGCGGCAGTGCTGGTCTGCGTTTAAACTGTCACTAGTTAGATTTGCCATCCGGTTAAGTGAAAACAACTCTTGGATGCCTGTCTTGTCGGTTACGAAGTTGAGCGACTTTTCCCATGCCGATCCTTGGAGCACTGTCTGAGGCCCACTTCTCTCTTGGTTTGATCACATTATGATGATTGCGTTTTTTTAAAAAAAATATTTTAGTGACCTCAGAGTTTAACTGTTCTTAAGAATTGTTATCCAGGCCTTCATCCACTAAATTGTTTTTTGAGTTATTACTATTGGTGCTTTCAGCTGGCAAACAAATTGAATTTCTGGTCAATAAGGCCTTCAGCCGTGAATGCAATTTGTCTAGAGAATTTTCAATTGGATATTGTCTCTTAATAGTGAAATTTTGAATATTATGTTTTTTTTTAAATATTTTAGTTCTCTTGGAGAAGTTTAACTGTTCTCAAGAATTTTCTGTCCAGGTCTTCAGCCGCAAAATAATTTGAATTTCTGGTCAATAACGCCTTCAGCCGTGAGTGCAACTAGTTTAAGAATATTTTTATTAGACATTTTGTCTTAATAGTCAAATTGATAATTGTTCCTAATTGTCAACCTCATTTGCAATTGGTTTCAAGTAAAGTGTACGTGACTAAAAAAAAAGAAAGTGAGGAACCAAAGGTAATTCAGTAAGGCCCCGCCCTGCCTTCTCTAAGTTCCATGTTTCATGGCCCTCATTGGGAGAAATGTGAAAGTCGCCAGGGTGACTATGTCGAGAAATAAATATGTATACATGAGGATTAAAGATGTAGAATGTAAATAACGTCTGTGTCATTATTTTTCAGCACGCCGTCGTAAAACACCTTGACAATCACTTTCACCTATCGTCATTTCTATTATACACTGAAGCGCCAAGGAAACTGGTATGAGCAAGCGTAATCAAATACAGAGATATGTAAACAGGCAGAATACGGCGCTGCGGTCGGCAACGCTTGTGTAGGAAAACAAGTGTTTGGCGCATTTGTTAGATCGGTTACTGCTGCTACAATGGGAGGTTATCAAGTTTTAAGTGAGTTTGAAAATCGTGTTGAGATGAGACACAGCATCTCGGAGGTAGCGATGAAGTGGGGATTTTCCCGTACGACCATTTCACGCGGGTACCGTGAATATCAGGAATCCGGTAAAACATCAGCTCTCCGACATCGCTGCGGCCGGAAAAATATCCTGTAGGAACGGGACCAACGACGGCTGAATAGAATCGTTCAACGTGACAGAAGCGCAACCTACCCGCAAATTGCTGCAGGTTTCAATGCTGGGCCATCAACAACTGTCAGCCTGCGAACCATTCAACGAAACATCATCGATATGGGCTTTCGGAACCGAAGACCCACTCGTGTACCCTTGATGACTGCACGAGACAAGGCTTTACGCTTCGCCTGGGCCCGTCAACACCGACATTGGACTGTTGATGACTGGAAACACGTTGCTTCATCGGACGAGTGTCGTTTCAGATTGTATCTAGCGGATGGACGTGTACAAGTGTGGAGACAACCTCATGAATCCATGGACCCTGTATGTCAGCAGGGGCTGTTCAAGCTGGTGGAGGCTTTGTAACGGTGTGGGGTGTGTTCAGTTGGAGTGATATGGGACCCCTGATACGTCTAGATACGACTCTGACAGGTGACATGCACATAAACATCCTGTCTGACACCTGCATCCGTTCATGTCCATTGTGCATGCGAAAGGATTTGGGCAATTCCAGCAGGACAATGCGACGCCCCACACGTCTAGAACTGTGTGCTTGCGGCGGCCGTACATGATATTAGGCAGGTGTACCAGTTTCTTTAGCTCTTCAGTGTATTATGCTGGAGAGCTCTACTGAAATCTTGCTATGTAGTAGTTTAATTATATATGTATAACTACTCTTGTGATTCCAAAACTTTTAATGTATGCGGTACGATAAATAAATAATGTTAAAACGCACAGAAATTGGGTGAGCGTGACAGGAAAGGGAGAAACAATCGCGCCAGGTTTTTCTCACGAACGCATTGTTTCCCTGCATACAGCAACATAACTTCCTGGGGTGAGAGTGACCTCAATGACGCACGAACCCGGCGGCGGAAACAAGAACCCATGCTTCATAGAGGCTGCTACAACACTCGTCTCCTCTCTTAGGTCTGTCTGTCTCGAAAACTGCTGGGCTTTCTTCTGCAGTCAGTTTCAGAGGGCCTTCTGCACGTGTTCCTCGCATGTTGCTAAACCAACCGATGTATGCATACATCTCTCACAGCAACATTTGTCTCTTAAGTTTCCGTTGAAGGTCAGTTTTGTACTAGGCCCGAAACTGGCAATAAATCTGTCCTGTCTTACTTCCTGTCCCAAGAAGCTGCCATTGTCCAGTATTTCCCCCAACACGCCACCATGAGCCATGTGTCACCGAATGCGCTTTTTTGCAGTTCCTCTGTCGTTTCATTCAGTGACGTCATTAGTAATTTAAAATATCGTAATACATACATAAATACCTATCATTTTTTCAGAGTCACACTTTCAGCTGTGTGGTGACAAGTCAAAATATTGCACACAAGTCAGACTGCCAGTACCAACGAACTGTAACTTTATCATTTTTAGACATAGTGGATCCCCGTTAGCTACAAGTAGAATAAATTAAAAGCACATTATTACTTTGTAACGATGAAATGGAGAACGTGGAGCCGCGCGGGATTAGCCGAGCGGTCTCAGGCGCTGCAGTCATGGACTGTGAGGCTGGTCCCGGCGGAGGTTCGAGTTCTCCCTTGGGCATGGGTGTGTAAGCTCTGTGACTGATGACCTTAGCAGTTAAGTCCCATAAGATTTCACACACATTTGAACATTTGAGAATGTGGATCCGTTATACCAAAATGAACATAGAATGTTACAGCTGCTCAGTTTATACAGGATGAGTCACTAACTGTTGCCTCCTATAATAACTCCGAAAATGTAATAGTAGATGAAAAGTTTGTAGGACAGATTTTTCATGGGACAACGGGGGCCATAATGTGATGTTGGGTTTTTGTTACTAGGTGGGGTCGCGTCAGAGATATGAAGGTCAACTTAGGTTTTTTTTTTTAATAGGATGCTATACTTTGGTACTTATTTTCTGATAGCGGCTATCGAGACGAATCCAATGATGTGTAACAAACAGTAAGGTATTTGAAGTTCAACGAAGGCTAAAAAGGTGGTGTGGTGTCACCGCCAGACACCACACTTGCTAGGTGGTAGCCTTTAAATCGCCCGCGGTCCGTTAGTATACGTCGGACCCGCGTGTCGCCACTGTCAGTGATTGCAGACAGAGCGCCGCCACCCGGCAGGTCTAGAGAGACTTACTAGCACTCGCTCCAGTTGTACAGCCGACTTTGCTAGCGATGCTACACTGACCAATACGCGCTCATTTGCCGAGACGATAGTTAACATAGCCTTCAGCTTCGTCATTTGCTACGACCTAGCAAGGCGCCATTACCAGTATATTGAGATTATATGAATGTCTAAACAAGAGCGATGTTCTCCAATTGTGGATTAAAGTTAAGTATTCCAAGAACTACGTTCTTTTCTTTATAGGATAATTACTTTACCTTGTTCCAGACCTCACGCCAATCTGCGTGAGCTTAACGCGTGCCTTTCGGCTACCTCCGAGTGGCTTGGCTGTCTTGCCACGCCACTATAGGTGGCATGAACGTTTATTTACAGAAAGTGTTCGAAGTGATAACCATTGGTATCAATGCAGTGCTGCAATCTTCTTGTAGTGGATCGAGTCGTATTCCTTATCCTTTCGGCACTCATCGAAGCACATGCTCTGACAATTCTCTCTCGTATATCGTGCAAACAGTAAATTTCGCCGGATACAGCAATCCATCTAACGTGCCACTCACTTATAAACACCATTCGACGGTTTCGCAATACAACACTAATAGGAACGTTAATACTAGTATCGTCGAATCAAGAAAATGCGAATGATGTATTGCTTCAAAGGGCAAGTCGATATGCTTGTCATTTACGGAGAATGCCATCGAAGTTCAGCGAGAGCAAGAGACTTACATACTGAAAGATATCCTCACGTCGTACATTTAAATATGTGTATGATAAATTGACAATAACTGGATTTTTAACGCATCGGAAACACATCCAGCAAAGGAAAGTTACTAACGAGGAAACGGAAATTGGTCCTTCAAAAATGGTTCAAATGGCTCTGAGCACTATGCGACTTAACTTCTGAGGTCGTCAGTCGCCTAGAACTTAGAACTAATTAAACCTAACTAACCTAATGACATGACACACATCCATGCTCGAGGCAGGATTCGAACCTGCGACCGTAGCGGTCGCTCGGTTCCAGACTGTAGTGCCTAGAACCGCACGGCCACTCCGGCCGGCGAAATTGGTACTCTTGCCCCTGTAGTTCAATATCCTTGTATTAGTCCGCGTCAAATCGCAAGGGAATCTGGCATGAACCAGAGTAGTGTTGTCCGTTTTCTGCATCTCCATAAAAATCATCCTTACCATATCAGTCTCCACCAAGAGGTACGGATTGTATGCGTTGCATTGAATTCTGCCGATGGGCTCAACTTCAGATTCAGAGGTGTGACACATTTATTTATTTATTTTATTTACTGACGAGGCTACATTCATGTACCATGGAAGTGTTAATTTGCATAACATGCATTATTGGGCAACTGAAAATCAATGTCGGCTGCGGCAATCTGCACACCAAAAACCGTGGTCAATGAATGTATGGTGTGGGGTTCTGGAGGACAGAGTTATAGTCCCCTACCTCATCGAACGAAATTTTAATGGTAGGAAGTACACCACATTCATGCAAGAAACATTAGGTCTGTTATTGGAAGAAACCTTTAGGAAAAGGGAACAGAATGTGGTATCAACACGATGGGTGTGCGGCACATTTTTCGCTGATGGCTAGAAATGAGTTGCAGAGACAATTCCCAAATCGCTTGATTGGGCGCGGAGGAGATGTGTCGTGGCCGGCTCATTCGCCAGACTTGATGCCTCTGGATTTTTACTTGTGGGGATTCGTCAGAGACATTGTTTATAAAGACGTTCCAAGTACATCTGAAGATATGCGAGAGAGAATTGTCAGAACATGTGCTTAGAGAAGTGCCAATGTGGTAAGGAATACCACTCAATCCATGATAAGAAGATTGCAGCACCGCATTGGTACCAAAGGTCATTACTTCAAACACCTCCTGTTCAAATGTGTGTGAAATCTTATGGGACTTAGCTGCTAAGGTCATCAGTCCCTAAGCGTACACACTACTTAACCTAAACTATCCTAAGGACAAACACACACTTACACACGTGCCCGAGGGAGAACTCGAACCTCCGCCGGGACCAGCCGCACAGTCCATGACTGCAGCGCCCGACCGCTCGGCTAATCCCGCGCGGCACACCTCCTGTAAATGGACGTTCATGCCATCTTTGTGACCTTCGTTGACCTTCAAAGGCCTTACTGTTACACATCACTGGATTCGTCTCGATAGCCGCTTTCAGAAAATAAGTATCAAACTATAGCATACCATATAAAAAAAAGAGTTGACCTTCATATCTATGAAGCGACCTAGCAACATAAAACCAACGTCATATTATGGCCACCGTTGTCCCATGCAAGTTTCGTCCCAGAAAATTTTCAGCTCCTATCATATTTCCGGAGTTATTTTTGGTGGTAACAGTTAGTGACTCACGCTGTAGATAATGACATTTGTATGTGGTCACCCTTTGAAGTAATCATCCTAGGTAACAGTCCAGAATCATATTGGCTTGCTGAAAGGACCAAATGTTCCTGACATCACTCTGCACTGTCTTCTCCCTCACTTATAGCATAGAAAAAAGCCAATTAGAGATCCTTTTTGTTTACTTTTTATGTTTTAGTTGTTCTGTATCTTCACATTTCGTTTACCAAAATTGGTATGAGTTTACGGTAAATTAGAAAGACAAACACCGAACTTTCATTGTTAGCACCTCGGAACTGCTAAAGAGAAAATACATCAAAATGAAAATAAAACAAAGTAAAATACACTACTAGCCATCAAAAATTGCTACACCAAGAAGAAACGCAGAGGATAAACGGGTATTCATTGGACAAATATATTATACTAGAACTGACATGTGATTACATTTTCACGCAATTTTGGTGCACAGATCCTGGGAAATCAGTTCCCAGAACAACCAACTCTGGCCGTAATAACGACCTTGATACGACTGGGCATTGAGTCAAACACAGCTTGGATGGAGTGTACAGGTACAGCTGCCCATGCAGCTTCAACATGATAATACAGTTTATCAAGAGTAGTGACTGGCGTATTGTGACGAGCCGGTTTCTCGGTCACCATGGACCAGACGTTTTCAGTTGGTGAGAGATCTGGAGACTGTACTGGCCAGGGCAGGAGTCGAACATTTTCTGTATCCAGAAAGGCCCGTACAGGACCTGCAACATGCGGTCATGCATTATTCTGCTGAAATGTAGGGATTTGCAGGGATCGAATGAGGGGTTGAGTCACGGGTCGTAACACATCTGAAATGTAACGTCCCCTCTTCAAAGTGTCGTTTATGCGAGCAAGAGCTGACCGAGACGTGTAACCAATGGCACCCCATACCATCACGCCGGGTGATACGCCAGTATGGCGATGACGAATACACGCTTCCAATGTGCGTTCACCGCGATGTCGCCAAACACGGATGCGTCCATCATGAATCTGTAAACAGAATCTGGATTCATCAGAAAAAATTACGTTTTGCCATTCGTCCACCCAGGTTCGTCTTTGAGTACACCATCGCGGGCGCTCCTGTCTGTGATGCAGCGTCAAGGGTAACCGCAGCCGTGGCCTCCGAGCTGATAGTCCATGCTGCTGCAAACGTCGTCGAACTGTTCTTGCAGATGGCAGCGCAGAGGCTGACTCCGGCAACCAATCGATCGCAATGATGACGAATACTGTCCTAGGATACGTTATTCCATGCTTACACGACGTGTTCACGTAGTTCTGTAAAAGTTGTTGGCTGACGATTCGCACTAGTCACCGATTGCATATTCTGCTAACAGTCATTGGATCTCGACCAACGCGAGCAGCAATGTCGCGATAAGATAAACCGCAATCGCGATAGGTTACAATCCGACCTTTATCAAAGTCGGAAACGTGATGGCACGCATTTCTCCTCCTTACACGAGGCATCACAACAACGTTTCACCAGGCAACGCCGGTCAACTGCTGTTCGTGTATGAAGATTCGGTTGGAAACTTTCCTCATGTCAGCACGTTGTAGGTGTCACCACCGGTGCCAACCTTGTGTGAATGCTCTGAAAAGCTAATCATTTGCATGTCACAGCATCTTCTTCCGGTCGGTTAAATTTCGCGTCTGTCGCACATCATCTTCGTGGTGTAGCAATTTTAATGGCCAGTAGTGTAAAATCGCCAACTTATGTGTGGTTTGGTACATAGCATTTCATATGTGGTATGGAGGTAGGTATGAATAATGTTATTCCAGTAATCACTTTTATCCTGATGGTGTGTTTCTTTCTTTTTTTAGGTAAGTCGCATGGCGGTAGCGTGGCTACTATTCTACGCCAATCAACAATGGGAGCTTCAAGTAACTTGTAAGTTAACGTGCCATCTTACTCCTTCGTTGAAAATATCTTGGTGCCTGTCGTAAACAGGCATCACACAATTTGTTTTCCTTTCCGTCCCGTTCAGGTGCATTTGTATATCACTATGTTTTTACATTAACGAATTGAGAAAAGACGCCATCGTCATTCTGTGACAGCTGCGTCAGAGAAAAACTTTTTGTCGAAGCAAGGTGTTCTGTGCGTTGGCCGGTACAGACGAGGAAAAAGCGTAGAAATGCCGTGCAGCTATTGAAACAGCGAAGTTCCACGGCTACTGATAAAAGAGAAGGCAATTGAAGAGTTAATGGCAAGTAGTAAGTGGCTCTGCTCTTTGAAGAAAGCCTTGAAAGGAAAACCGGTAAGACTCTGATGACAAAAGCGGGGAGCAGAGAGCAGCTCAAGCGAAAGTGGGAAGTCCGCAATATCAAAGCGAAGCCGGCGCCGCGGCCTGAGTGGTGCGGCCACGCGGGGGGAGAGCTTCCAGTTTAATTTTTATGAGGTGGAAAAATATTTTGTAAGTAAATAACGCGGACTGCGCGACTCGGGGAAGATTACAAGCTCACGGTACGAGTTGCGAATGAAGCTAAAAGGCTCCGCGCAGCGGCTCGGCCCGAGATTAAAGGAAAACACTGCAGTTAGCGGAGAAGCCTCTGCGTGCACAGGGTTGCCGATGGAAAAAGCCAGCGTTCCAACGAAGGTCACAGGTGCAGCTGGACGTCTGCAGGTTCATCAGACGGCGAAATAAGCTGGTGGCTGTCGCGACTTTCGTCTTTGATGTTGAAGGGAAGGTGACTTAGGCGAAAACAGTAATGCACTAGCAGAATTCTCCTGACGAACAATGATCTTCGGCAAGCTGCTCAAGGATTCTGCAAGTTCATTTCGAGAGGTAGATTCAGTAATTAAACAGGTGGATTCATATCCAGAAGAGTAGGGTTTCAGATCTACGTACAGTCCTCCAGACCTTTTCCTCCGTGAATACGACAAAATTCTTGAGTTGAGAGCCAGCGAGTATTCTTTAACCAGGCTGTTTCCGTTTTCCTTTCCAGTCTTTGTCCAGCTGGAGCTAATGCTCTAACGGCAACGATGTCTACGGGATGTTGAACTCCCACTTTGCTTCCACGTTTACCGAATCTCATGGCGCTTTTTGGTGTAAACTGCGTGTTATTGAGCTACTTCTTTCTCGTGCAATATTTGTACTTTCTAATCTTCTTATCTAGTTCAGCAGAGGAAAAATTAAAATTATCGCTTAGTAATGGCTGCGATGGTAGACCGTCCATTGTAGACACATTGAACGGTCCTCGTTTGAAGAATAACAGATCGCGTCTTCGCCATGGGCATGTCCAAACAAGTGGCTCCATTCTGCCATTCTGTCATGTCTCTACGTCGGCCCACTTCACTGCACCGGTTCCATACAATCGACTTCACGGCCATGGCATACGCTACCTGTGTCACAACATCACCTGGTACCAGTTGTACGCGGAGTGTTTGAAAAGTCCGTGCAAAGTCCGAGAGATGGCACCACCGGCGCGTATCGAGGTCATGTTTAGTTAGTAGCATCTTTGGAAAGAACTCACACCAAGTTTCAGGCATATTGGTCTATTTTTTGTCTTTGGCATTCGTGTGAATGAAGGAAGTCGAGTTATTGTCAAAAAATTGACGAAAAAGAATTCCGTGTGGTGATTAAACATTACTTTATGAATGGCAATACGCCTCAGGAGACTGAAGAGAAGCTTGATAAACAATACAGTGACTCTGCAACTACGATTATAACAGTTTGTAGGTGGTTCCAAAAGTTTCGGAGTTGCCATATTGGCACAAGTAATACTGAACGTTCTTGACGCCCTGTGGAGGTTACGACTCCAGAAATCATTCATAAAATCCATGATATGGTTATGGATGACAGAAGAGTTAAGGTACGTGAGATTGCTAGTGCTGTGGGCATCTCGAATCAACGGGTACATAATATTTTACATGAACATTTGGACATGAGAAAGCTATCTGCAAGATGGTTTCCGCAATTGCTCACGCTTGACCAAAAACGGAATCGTGTGAAGTGTTGCAAGTATTGTTTGCAGCTGTTCAGGAAGAATCCGCAGGACTTTAAGCGTCGTTTCGTCACTGTGGATGAAACATGGATATATTACTATACTCCTGAGACTAAACAACAATCTAAACAATGGATTACCAAGGGAGAATCTGCACCAAAGAAGCGAAGACCATTCCTTCGGCCGGAAAGTTTATGGCGACTGTCTTTGGGATTCGCAAAGGATAATCCTCATCGAGTATCTGGAAAAGGGTAATACTATTACAGGTGCTTAACTCATCGTTATTGGACCGATGGAAAACCGAGTACAAGAAAAACGCCGGCGATTGTACCGCAAAAAAGTCCTTTTCCATCACGACAACGCACCAGCACATACCATAGCAGTTGTGGTCGCAAAATTAATGGAAATAGGATTCCAACTCGTTGCACATCCCCCCTGTTCTCAATACTTGGCTCCCTCGGACTACTATTTGCTCCCCAATTTGAAGAAATGGCTGGCGGGACAAAGATTTTATTCAAACGAGGAGATGATTGCAGCAACTAATAGCTATTTTGCAGGCTTGGACAATTCCTATTATTCGGAAGGGATCAACAAATTAGAACCGCGTTGGACGAAGTATATAAGTCTAAAAGGAGACTATGTCGAAAAATAAGAAAGGTTTACCCTAAACACGTAAGCAGTTTTTATTTTTGCATGGACTTTTCAGACGCCACTCATATAACCACTGCGCTCCTAAGCAACCAGTCTGCTCATTGAAGCGGGTGATTAATATTTTGTACCGTCAGCTTATGACCGAATAACAAACTTATACTTAAATTAGTTCGGTTTATCAAACAACCGTGTGGGAAAGTTCCAGTTTATTTTCCCAAAGATCTCAACCACCTCATCACGTATTTTTACTAAACCATAATTGTAACTTTTCCCCTATACTTCCAAGTGTCTGCTGAACCACAGTAGGCTACTAGAGAGGAAGAGCGCTTCAAGAAAAAAAAATCACTCAAAGACAAATATTTTACACAAAAAATACACGATGAGATCTTTTACTACTTGTTTATTGTACACATCACGTGAAGTCTCCATTTCTATTATCATTTATATGGAATATTTTCATTCATTAGAAGTAATATCTGACAATTGCGACATTTAGCAGCAAAATTTTTATACTGGTTGGTTATACACTGAAGCGCCAAAGAAAATGTTGTAGGCATGCGTATCGTAATACAGAGATATGTACACAGGCAAAATACGGCGGTGCGGTCGGCAACGTCCATGTAACACAAGTGGTGGCGCAATTGATAGAACGGTTACTGCTGTTACAATGGGAGCTTATCAAGATTTAAGAGAGTTGGAAAGTGGTGTTGTAGTCGGCGCACGAGCGATGGGACACAGCATCTCCGAGGTAGCGATGAAGTGGGGAATTTCCCGTACAACCATTTCACGAGTGTCCTGTGATTATCAGGAATCCGCTAAAACATCAAATCTCCGACATCGTTGCGGTCGGAAAAAGATCCTGCAAGAACGGGACCAATGACTAAAGAGAATCGTGTAATGTGACAGAAGTACAACCCTTCTTCAAATTGCTGCAGATTTCAATGCTGGGCCATAAACAAGTGACACCCTGCGAACCAGTGAACGAAACATCATCGATATGGGCTTTCGGATGCGAGGGCCCACTCGTGTACCCCTGATGACTGCACGACGCAAAGCTTTACGCCTCGTCTGGGCCCGTCAACACTGAAACTGGACTGTTGATGACTGGAAACATGTTGTCTGATCGGATGAGTCTGGAATCAAATTTTGTCGAGCGGATGGACGTGTGCGGGAATGGAGACAACCTCATGAATCCATGCACCCTGCAGGTCAGCAAGAGACTGTTCAAGATGGTGGAGGCTCTGTAATGGTGTGGAGCCTGTGCAATTGGAGTGATATAGAACGCCTGATACGTCTAGATACGACTCTGATAGGTGACCCGTACATAAGCATCCTGTCTGATCACCTGCATCTATGCATGTCCATTGTGCACCCCGACGGACTTGGGCAATTCCAGCAGTACAATGCGACACCCTACACGTCCAGATTCGCTGTAGAGTGGCTCCAGGAACACTCTTCTGAGTTTAAACACTTCCGCTGGCCACCAAACTCCCCAGACACAAACATTATGAGCATATGAGGGATGCCTTGCAACGTGTTGTTCAGAAGAGATCTCCACCCCCTTGTACTCTTAGGAATTTATGGAGAGCCCTGCAGGACTCATGGTATCATTTTCCTCCAGCACTGTTTCAGACATTAGCCGAGCCCACGCTACATCGTGTTGCCGCACTTGTGCGTGCTCCCGGGGGTAGTACACGATATTAGGCAGGTATACCAGGGTCTTTGGCTCTTCAGTGTAATTAAACTGCAGCTGCTCGAGGAGGTTCAGTGTGGGCTGTAGTTACCGTATTTCGGCAAATGTTGGTAGATATGTCAATGCGTTAATGTGGAACCGATTTGAGCTAGAAAAATATTTAGTTCAGATTTTGCCCACTAGGTGCAAATCAGGCCCGGTGGAGCATCTTGTTGATGTCTCAAGTGATCATGTTGAACGATCTCTCTAAACAGCAGTTAATACTAAAATCTACATATGCTTTTCTCACTTGCTTTATCTTTCCTAACCAAGTCTCGTTCCCAACCCTTTATATATGAAAACATTTATATATGTCTTTCTTGCATTCACAGCGCCAGATTTGCACCTGGTGACCAGAATTGGAACTAATTTTTTACCGAGGTAAATCGGTTCCGCATTAACACATTAGAATATAACTCGTTTCGCTGCCATTCGATAATTACAGCTTGCACTACACCTCTGTGAGTAGCTGCACTTTAATCATAAGCACTCCACACCAGGATGCACATTACTGTTCGAAATGCGCCGCAATTTGCTAGCAACTCCATAGTGATTCGTATTTTGTGCCACACCCAAAGTATAGTAAATAACTAGTTGAAATTTCTAATGCAGCAGCTGGCAGCAAGGAACCCATTACTTTTGTTTTCAAATGATCTACTAACAAGATAAGCACACTGGATAAAAAATTAGTCACCTGGGGAATGTAACGATAATTTTGTGTCGCAGTGCTTTTGTCCTTGAAAACTGCTACAATTTTGTAAGGAACAGGATCCACAATTTTTTCAAGTATACCATATCCAGCCAAAGCCATTTAAGTACCCTGCCCGTGTTCAGAACAAAACGCAGATTGGGGAAAGTGTTAATAGTTATGAAATTTACTAACCTTTGCAACCGGAGGGAAGCAAGAGTCAGTGTTCGGTGCAACTACCGTCCTCCATATTCTCTCCTCTGTTTTACTACAGATTATAAGTACCTGTCCAGACTTATACTTTGGATGCAGAGCATCCGAGGGGCCACAGTTTCACTCTGGTGCATCAAGGCAGAACACACAGATTCTAATTTTCCACACACCTGGTGTATTCTACAGTTATCCCTGTGCAGAAGCAACTCGTTAAGTCGTGGGTATGGGCTAAGGCTCTCGGTACTACTAAATCATATAGTCGACTTCTAAAGAGGGATACCAACAACCTTTAATAATCAAAACGACGTAGCAAACAAGGCTGTAAGCGAAAAAAATGGAACAAAAGATTTTTAGCTATAAGCGGGAGCGCTGTAACAAATATGTTTGCGAAAGCTGCGGTCAGAATCGCGGTTCGGGGGACTTGGTGCTCGGTTCCTATTTGAGCTAGAAATATGGGGTAAAATGTTTTTGGGTTATCCCGGACCAGCGGCCATTTGTATAGCCATTCGAACATTTGTCTTACTGTAGCTATATTACAGTATATTAAGCAATGTTTGCATTTCGAACCAGAGCTTGAGCCCATGGTAATTGTGCGAATCGATTAATTCCTGTCGCAAAAGATGTTAAATGGGTTGAAATTAATGCTCAACTAATGGTACCTTTTGCATGTATACCGTTCTGATTTGACGTGCTACAGACACGCTTTTCTGGAAGATTTTTGAAGTGCGCTTCTTCTACGTTTTAAACTTTTAAGAATCGGTTCAAAATTCGCGCTGCATCAGATAAATGGATAAACCAAAACAAAACTTTTTTATCCAATAAGCTTTATCCGTTGTCGAGATACCGTAGTTTGAAGTCGAGCTGGATGTAGTACGTAAAGTACATTCTTGCGTGTACTGAATGTGCAGCAAACGGTTCAAATAAACAAAAAGTGCATTATCACGAAAAAATTACAAACTCGTTTCATTCAGATTTTAGGATTTTTTATATGCGCCATTTAACGTGTTACAAATTTGTGAGAATCGGTTCAAATTTTGTAAGAAAGAAAAGAACATGTAATGAATGCTGGTCCAGTTCTTTGTGAAACCTTTTTTCCAATTCCAAGATATAAGCAGCATGGTTAGAAAGACAATAAAAGAAAAACCTTTACCGGATCACTCGTCATCCCGCTCCCCCACCGCCCCCCTCGAGTCAACAACAATCTACATCGGTTGCCAAGCTACGGCAGTCAAATGTCAAAATTATGGAAGAGTAAAAGTTGTGAACTAGAATGAATACTGCTTCTATCACAGCAAGTAAGTGAATGCGTCCTGGGCAGAGTTAGAAACGTATAAGAAGGGAACTAGCATTTCGACTTGAGCGGCAGCTTCAATGAGATTCGAGCTTTTTAATTTTTTTTAAGGTGGGCGTCAACAGCATCAATATACTCGGGGAAATGCATGGTAACCACTGTGCTGTATTACAATATATTTATTCACAACCGGTTTCGATCACTAATCGTCTTCACAGTGGAAAAATATTGTGACATGTGAAGCTGTCACAACATTTTTCCACTGTGAAGATGATCAATGCTCGAAACCGGTTGTGAATGAATCTATTGTAAGGCAGCACCGTATTTACGATGCATATTCCCAAGTCAAATAGATTCGAAACAAAAAAACATCTTGACTTATTCGCACATTTTTACGAGTTCACCCTACTTCTCCAGAGCAGTGAGCTCATCTAGCTGCAAAGTATTGGCACCCCTGGTTCTCGCGATTTACACGCTAAAGACCCTGATTCTGTGCCCAAAATCAAATAAATAGTGCTCATTACGTCTTTCTTGTGACTCCCATTGTTGACGGCAATCGCCGGTTTGTTTCCAGTTACAAACAAAATGATTTTTAAAGCGGAATTTTACGTGCCCACTCAACAGGGCGGTCCAGTATTAGTCTAGTGCGAGAATCGTGTTATCGACGCGCATTAACACGGACAGCAAAACACGGAGAATAATTAGTACTCCAGCAGCTATTAGGCAGCGCTGCTACTGCTTGACGGTAGCAGTCAGCGCACGTCAGGATATGCTCCCGCTACTGGAGTACTGATTATTCTCCGTGTTTTACTGCCCGTGTTAATACGCACCAATAACACAGGTATTGCGCTAGACTAATATTGGACCGCTTTGTTGTCGGCCGCTCTGGCGCTGCTGCGACGGTCGCAGGTTCTAATACTGCCTCGGGCCTGGATATGTGTGATGCCCTTAGTTTAGTTAGGTTTAAGTAGATCTGAGTCTAGGGGACTGATGACCTCAGATGTTAGGTCCCATAGTGCTTAGAGCCATTTGAACCATTTTTGAACCGCTCTGTTGAACGGGCACGTACAATTCCACTTTAAAAATAATTTTGTTTGTAACAATAGACACACCGACGATTTACGAGACACTGGGACTCGTATGAGAGACGTGATGAGCACTATTTATTTGGGATGACTCCAGCTACACATAGCAGAAACTAAATTACAAATATCTGACGAAATACCAGAAAACGCGCCTGACAACTGTTAGGAGAGACACCCTGTATAATAATATTATTTGGCTGAAGAGCGTACATGTAATAGCTAAAAAAGTTTTTCTAGGGGATAAAATTTCTGGTGATGTATTTGTTCCTGGGGCCATGGCATCGTGTGTCACATTACTTTACTGTCAGCCCCCGGTAGCTGAGTGGTAAGCGCGACAGAATATCAATTGTAGGGGCCCGGGTTCGATTACTGGCTGGGTCGGAGATTTTCTCCGCTGGTGTTGTGTTGTCCTAATCATCATCATTTTATACCCACCGACGTGCAAGCCGCCGAAGTGGCGTCAAATCGAAAGACACTCGGCGAACGATCTACCAGACGGGAGGCCCTAGTCACACGACATTAATTTATTTATTTCTTTACTTGACACAATTGATCATATTACATGACATGGGTACACTAACAAGTAATAACGGGTGATTATGTCGAGATGTTTTGATTAAAATTTTTTTGAAGCTCTGCTCAGTACATATTCACCTTTTCTGTGTTATGATAGGACCATTTTTCAGTCTTCTACATCTCTAACTCTGCTCAAGACATATTCGCCTTTTTTGTGCTATGATAGGAACATTTTCCAGTCCGGCAATATTCTTTATTCTTACGACACTTTGCATAATTTTCAGTCACGTGTGAAAATAAAACTGCAAGTTGACTCTTTCCGCTCTGCATTGTTCTCAGAGACGCAGTACGTTAATATTTACATAAGCAGTGCTCTTATAAGATGTTAAATGTGCGGCTTTGCCTACAACTGTGCTAAACAGCCATGCGCTCACTTTAAAAAATGGTTCAAATGGCTCTGAGCACTATGGGACTCAACTGCTGTGGTCATCAGTCCCCTAGAACTTAGAACTACTTAAACCTAACTAACCTAAGGACATCACACACACCCATGCCCGAGGCAGGATTCGAACCTGCGACCGTAGCAGCAGCGCGGCTCCGGACTGGAGCGCCTAGAACCGCACGGCCACCGCGGCCGGCTCACTTTACTCTGTTCATCACTCATCTACTATAGTTAGCCCGAAACGCTTCACTTGCTTCACATGGCTGACACGCCGAAGGCGCACGAAATGCTTCGTGCTTGGTCTGCTTTAAATAATATTGGAATTATTAAAGAATATGGATATGGTATGTTACTATTGGGGACCACTGCGGTAACTGCAGATCAGATCTCAATACCTTTTCAAGGAATGTTAATAAATGAAAGTATGTCTGCACCTCACGCCACCTCTTATGTCATTGGTGAGCTAAATCAACTTCCTCAATCACGAAGTGAGTTTGGGAGTAAATGTTATGGTTCCCAGATCCAGAAATCCCACACAAGTCACGGTTCGAGAAAGGATCTCCAAAACATGCACAACCACGTCTGGCCTGAATGACATCCGGCACAAACTGCGGATTCAATACCTTACTGAGCCGTACCGAACTCCAAAAGTCCGTCGCATAGAACTGACTTCGCAGTGATGACGTGAGAAGGACAACTCTCAGTTGTAGAATGGAATGACGACAATGAAAATGTTTATCAGTCGGTGATCGAACCCGGATTTCCCACTTATCGCGAGCGTTCACCTTACCATTTGACTATCCCTTCACGACTCACCGCCAGACCCAAACTTCCATATGTCATCAACCACGCACCTACGACCTGTACTCGTACATCCATTATGCATGCGGCCAATGCAGCCGTTATGAAATACATTAAATGTATTCGCAATTGCGAATACATTTAAGGTACAGTAATTACTGTCGAGCTTGCAACCGATTGTCATTGGCATGTCGTGACATCTGTCTCAAAGCCCTGTAGGTTTCGATCATTTTATGACCGTTCATGGTACAGCGCTGTGACACAGTATTTTCGTAGCGTCACTCCAGTAACAATTTCTTGTTCCAAAGTGCTTATCTTATTAGTAGATCTCCTATCACACTTTTACTCATGACAAGAATTTTACGAGTAAACAAGAAATACAGAACTAGCAATAGTATCTTTAGTACGCTGCCCATGTCCGCAAATACTTATACTTCGATAATCTTTCCCAATCATAATTGCGCTATTTAACCACTAAGGACAAGTTTCAGAAAATAATCTCCGTCTTCAAATGATATACTCATTTCATTTTATGTGTGTTCCTCCATATCAGTTTTGGTACAATTTTCTTTTTTCTCGGATTGAATATGTTTCGCACAGTTTGGCAAAGGAAAAATCATAACTGCTCTCATTATTTTCATATGGTGTGAAGTCTCCATTACTTTTCCATTTATGCAGAATATTTTCACTTCATTGGAAGTAATGTCGTACTCTCGAGACAGTGAGCAACAAAACTTTTACACCAAGATTCAAATCATTCTTCTAAATGCCCCACAATTCGTGCACTAACGATTCGTATTTCTCGCCGAACCCAAAGCACAGTAAAGTTGAATTTTCTGATATAGCACTTGGCTCCTAGGAATACACAAATTTTTGTTCCAAGAAACGTTTATATATGTGGAAAACAATTAAAAAAACCTATGCGGAAGAAACAACGTCTCACTTCACGAACGACATAAAAATTAAATGCTTTGTTTCCGAAATACTCAGTTTTACAGAGCCTGAGCTGCCGAACATGAGGCACCGTTAAGTAGGGCAGCATTGAACTTCAGTCGTCCGCGACGCACGGCGTAGCCTACTTCTGCTTTGCGTCATAAATATTTGTAAGAGCGTGGAAACCTGCAGACTACAAAAACTTTCAGTTGGCACGCCCGCAGAGAACGCCTGAGTGGCTCTCAGCATGAATCCGTTTACTTCTATACATGAAAGTAACATCAGAAGTCCATTAGCTAACACGTCACCTCACGCAAATTTGCAAGAGAAGTAAATTCTGTATGTTAATCGTGTGTCGAGTTGTTTGTTAGTTCAGCAACATGCACCCTATCATTACAACACCCCATAAAGTCTCTTAAGGCTAAGATGTCTGTAACGGAGGTCGAAAGAATTTAACTGTTTACAAACAGGTCAACAGAACGGTTAAATTTCTGTATTAATGGTTACATTGGCTAAACCGTGAAGAAAGTTGGCAGTCGTGTATACCTTTCACCGGAATCATTAATCTATACTTCTCCTTGCATTATTGTACCAAGTTCCTTAATCTACCAGTTCCGGTGTTCAGACTGAACAACGTGAATATTGTGATAACTCGCCAGTTGTGTAATTTATGTATGTGCATATGACAGTCAAAAATAAAAGATTAATATGTTAAAGCACTCGTTCACATGAGTAAAGTTTCATGCGCATTTTAAACAGGTATTACAAAATAATGAGAGAAATTGTCATATTTGGCTGGCCAATTACAATGCAATGACAACAAATGTTCTGTTGTGAATTATATCAGTGAGGAAGGAAATTGCAACTAACCACACTTTTTGAATCAGTAATTAATTTCACTGCAAAAAAATGGTTCAATTGGCTCTGAGCGCTATGGGACTTAACATCTGTGGTCATCAGTCCCCTAGAACTTAGAACTACTTAAACCTAACTAACCTAAGGACATCACACACATCCATGCCCGAGGCAGGATTCGAACCTGCGACCGTAGCGGTCACGCGGTTCCAGACTGAAGCGCCTAGAACCGCACGGCCACATCGGCCGGCCCAATTTCACTGCAGCTGTGGGTAAACACATATTATTGCTTCTATCGCAGGATTACTGCAGATATGATTCTGTACATGGAGGTAAAAAAAAGTGAGTTTTCATTACGTCACAAATTTGAAGACGGCATCCGCCATCTCACGTACCCGAAGAACATTTGGTTCACCGTATTTACTTCCATGGTTCATCGCGGCGATACTTCCCCATGACGTCAGTCTAAAGCGCCCATGCCCAGTTTCGACCGTTAGGAATAACCATCGAATTTCGTGGTCGTATCCCAAATAACATTGGAGTTTTGTCTGTGTGCAGCGCAGTTGCGTCTTAAAAAATCCCAGCATATATCTTGTCCTGATATACTGCACATTTCAATAATCGTTCACTTTGTTTACTGCACAAGATACGATAGCACGCCTTGCTTCTTTCCTCATTGCACACGTTAGTGGGCTAGCAAAGAAGTCTTAGGTACGTTTTTTGCAAACATGAACATCAAAAACGTTGTGCATACGAGCTGAAAGCTGGAAATGTAACCAACAAGAAGCATTAACAATAAGCGAACAAGCATTGGTTGAAGAGTTCCAGCTTCTTTCGCTGTCAGTGCAACTATAGGAAAAGTTGAATTACGTGGATTACGAAAGCATCTTTCCACTTCATAACCTTCGATTACAGATTTGCTCTTAAACAGTGGAAAGCAAGAAGGTGCTTAAAAAATCAATGTAGGCCTGTTCTGTGATAGTGCCAAGCAAAACAACAAGGGGTTCAAGCACCCTCCATGGAAGACACGACCACGCCATAACACCACCGCCTCCGAATTTACTGATTTTTGCCACCCAGACGTTAGGAGGAATCAATGGATCGTAAATACTATCTTTCAATAATTTTACAATGGCAGGTAACGTTGATGTTAATAAATGAATGAATAACTTTGGCACAACCGAAGATGTACGATCTTATACGAACTATACCCATTGTACACCCATGTTACACACTGTGCAGTAGTCGTCGATCTAGTCATGTGATAGACCATGCTCTCGTACGTTAACAGTTAGCTTATAATCAGTGTGAACAAGTTCATTTCAAAGTTTCTTAAATAAAGGCACCATAATGACATTCAGTATAAAAATTATTTGCATAAAAAAATCGTCCGCTTCATTCCGTAAAATATAGACAGTAGTATTACACTTTCAGAATCCCAAGGTGCTGCTGTGGCTTTGCAAGGGGACTTAAAACGGCGAGCGAGAGCATCTTCACATAACAGGTAGGAAGAATTTCTATGTAGTGCCCCACTAAGTCAGTTGAAGGACGGAATGGCTTAATTATCGCAAAACGCGGGTGGGAAAGTGTGCCCAGTTATACTGTACGCCATTTATACCATCATCTACGTACTCAACGGTTAAACTGAGACATTTCTGGAGGTATAGTACCATTGGGGCAGTTTTGCAAGTATAATTACGCAAAGGCAGTGCAAACAAGTGACCATCTCACCGTAACCCTGGGCCATGTGTCCATTTCTATTTCACAATACAAGCGTTTATACTAAATAGTGCAGCACGACCACACAGAAGAAGAGGGCGTATGTGGCAGCAGAGGGAAGTGGATCATGTGTTCGTTTTGTCCAAAAGTCATGCAGGGCCTCGATAATGAGTGTCCATGCTAAGCAGTAGTATTGGCTGTCTAATCTCGGGGTTTAAGAAGCTTGTTTGAGACATGCCTTTATGCTTCTCGACCACAGAAGAAGCCACTCCAGCAGACTGAAGGCTGACTATATGTTCTTTGTGACATGCAGGTGCTTTGTGATACGCATATGAGTATGGAATGTGAAAAGTGTCTACACCAGACAACACGCTCAATGACAAGTTAATTTTATTCACAAGTTATTTGACGGATAGTTTATCATTGTAGGATTATATAATAACAAATTCAGACCAAATGAAATACACATGCCACAGAAAAGGGTGTCCAAACGGTACCATGAATACGGAGCGTAATCTTCTCTGGCGGCATCGCCGGCGTATATTCTCGCATGCAAACGATCGAAAAGGTACCGAATGGAATCCTGCAATATGTTACCCCATGAACCTTGCACTTTTGTTGCAAAGTTCCTGCTTAACCACAACCCATATGTTTTCAATTGGCTAGGGATCTGATGATCTTACACGCCAGGACTGTTGCACACCTCAAGGAACTCGTTGCGTCAGAGCGGTTGTATGTGGGCGTGCACTGTCCTACTCAAGAGGCACATCACCTTCCTGTGAGAGGAATTGGCAATAGCTCCTGAGGATAACGACCAGTGTGTGTGTGTGTGTGTGTGTGTGTGTGTGTGTGTGTCCTCTTCTTTTAGTATTCAACCCTGAGGTTGGTTTGCAGCAGAGCGCCATTCCTCTCTTCTGTCTGCCTTCCTCTTCATTTCCACGTATGTGTTACATCCAGCGTCATTCATGATCTGTTGCATGTATGATATCGTTGGTCGCCCCGACCGATTCCTTTTCTCAATAGCTCCTTCTGCTTTTGTTCCATTGATGTTGCTGTGTTGTAGGATGTGCCCTACAAGTTTGTCTCTTCTTGTTTGGATGTGCCTCCACAGAGATCTGGTTTCCTGTACTCTTCTGAACACCTCTTCATTTGTTACTTTGTCTCTCCAGCTGATCTTCGTCATCCTTCTGTAGCACTACCACCTCAAGGGCCTCTAGCCGTCTTCTCTCTTCTCTTCCAATCGTCCAAGTTTCACATCCGTATAGGGCCACACTCCAAACGAAACCTTTCATGATACGTTTCCTTATTCTCAGACTGATGTTGTTGCTGGTGAGTAAGTTCCTTCTCCGATTAAATGCAATTTTGGCCTTTTGTATTGTGGTCGCAATTTCTTTCCGGCTTCTACCATCTCTTGCGATTTTGCTTCCCAGGTAAGTAAATTTCTCTATCACTTCCAGCTCCTCTCTTCCAATTCTCATTCTCAAAGGTTTTTTTCACATGGCTCTGAGCACTATGCGACTTAACTTCTGAGGTCACATAGAACTTAGAACTAATTAAACCTAACTAACCTAAGGACATCACACACATCCATGACGGGGCAGGATTCGAACCTGCGACCGTAGCGGTCGCTCGGCTCCAGACCGTAGCGCCTAGAATCGCACGGCCACTCCGGCCAGCCATTCTCAAAGATTCATATTCTGCTCCTGTACTGCATACCATCAATTTAGTCTTTTTCTTGTTTATTCTCATTCCATACTGATTGCATAGAATTTTTTCCATTGTTCTGAGGACATCCTCTAGATCTTCTTTTGTCTCCGTGACTATAGCAATATCATCTGCATAACGTAGCATGTCTACCCTCTGCCCATTAATTTTGATCCCCACCTCAGTAGTTTCTCGAACTTGGTCTATAGCTTCCTGGATGTAAGCACTGAATATAAGAGGAGAGAGAGCACATCCTTGCCTTACCCCTCTTCTAATATTTGCTTCTTGTTCATGGTGACAGTTCCTAGTCACTGCCACCTCATTCTTATAGAAGCTGAGTATCACACGGATGTCTTTGTACTTAATTCCACTTTTCCTCAGCACTCTGAACATCTCTTGCCAGATAACGTTATCAAATGCCTTTTCCATGTCTACAAAGGCAATATAAGTTGGTTTATTTTTCTGTAATTGCTTTTCCATAACGAGTCTCAGTGCCAGAATCGCCTCTCTTGTTCCCAATCCCCTTCTGAAGCCAAACTGATCTTCACTCAGCATATCCTTCACCTTCTCTCGAGTTCTCTTCAGAACTATTTTTATGAGTTTTTGATGCATGCGATAGTAGGCTTAGAGTTCGGTACTGTTCGCATTTTGTAGATGCTGCCTTCTTTGGTATAGGAACAATGATACATTTCTGGAAGTCTGTCGGTATCTCTCCTGTGTTATAGATGGACCTAATAAGTTTAAGCAGCATCATTTTTATGCTGTCACCAGCATTCTTTATTAGTTCTGCAGGGATGTCATCAATACCCGTTGCTTTGTTCTCCCATAGTTCTTTTAGAGCTCTCTCAAATTCTTCTTGCAGAATGTCATCTCCCTTGTCATCTTCGTCTACTTGCTCTTCTCTTCCTATTACTTCCTCTGAAAGAGGTGTTCCGGCATACAACTCCTATATGTATTCTTTCCATCTTTTCACCATGTCTTCACCAAACAGCATTTTCCCCTCTTTATTTTCTATTGTGCCTGAGAGTGTCGTTTTGCGTTTGTTAAAAAATTGATTTGCTGTTCTGAAGGCTAAATCAGTTCTTCCGTTTTGCAAATTTTCTTCCACTTCTCTACACATTTCTTCGAGAAAATTTTCTTTTGCTTTCCTAGCTTTCTGTTAACTAAATTCCTTAGTCTTCTGTATTCAGCTTTTCCTTTTTCATCAGTTGCATTTTTGTATAATCTCCTGTTTTCTATAAGCGCAATAATATCTGCTGTAATCCATTTCCTCTTGTTTTTGGGTTCAGTTCTTCCAACTATCTTTCTGCTGCTTTGTATATACCAGATTTAATTTGATCCCAGTCTTCATTTACTCCACCATGTTGAAAATTCTTAGCTAGGTTATCTGTTCCATGAGCATAGCGCTTTGCCAGTCCCTCAGTTTTAAGTTTTTCTAGTTCCCATGTTAGTTTTACTGGCTTCTTCTTCAAACGTTTGAATCTCAGTGAACTTTTCATCAGGACCAGGTTATGATAAATGCCTATGTCTGCAGATGGATAGCTCCTGCAATCCTTAATCTGGTTCCTAAAACGTGCTTTCACTAGAATGTAATCAATCTCTTGTCTCCTCAGGTCTCAAGGGGCCTTCCATGTGTATCTTCTTGGTTTGTGATGTTGGAAAAGTGTGTTTGCAACAACTAATTGGTTCCTCGAGCAGAACTCGATAAGCCGATCTCCTCTTTCATTTCTTCTTCCAAGTCCATATTTGCCAACAATTCCTTCCTCCGCTTCTTCACTCACAATCGCGTTCCAGTCGCCCATATCAATCGGGTTTTCATCTCCCTTAACATTTCTCGTCGCATTACTTATTTCTTCGTATATTTCGTCAATGACTGCATCTTCTTCTTTGGATGTTGGCATGTATATTTGTATTATCACAGTGTCATTTGGTTTAGTTTCAAGTTTGACTAGTATTATTCGAGAGCTATATTGCGCATATCCCTTGACACGTGAGCCATAGTTTTTCCTCAAAATTATTCCAACTCGTCCCATTCCTGGTCTATCTTGGTTAGTTCCGGTGTGAATGACTGTATTCTCCAGACCAGAAATCGCCTGGCTGGGGCCATCTCATCTCCGATATGCCTAGGATATCGATTTCCAGTCGTTCCATTTCAAGTTTTACATTTTCTAGCTTACTACACTGAAGCAGTGTTCTCACATTCCAAGTGGCTGTGTGTCTGTGCATAAATATAGCTGACACTGATTATTTTAGAACACAGAAACACCAAATGTGACTACGAGTTGTAACTGATGCCCTTCCCCGCCCCCCCTCCCCCCAACCCCCCATACACCGCCTATATCCGGAACTCTGGGTTGGTACTTATTTACTTATTTGTCTCTGACAATACCAATACATTGCGCCGAACATACGAATGAACTCGTCCATTCAGCTTTCCGCAGGCCCATAATGCGACCCTGTTGAAATGGCTTAAGTTGCTCAGTATGTACTCGTCGGCAGGGCATGGCTCTACCTAGAATGAGCGTTGCACACACTGTTCAGCATCAAAACAGAGGGCACATAGACAGACCTCCAGGGCGCCATCGTCGATTCCTGCGAAAAATGAATATCAGTACAACTCCTCAGTATGCACATATGACACCGTGGTGCCACTGAGGTTCCTGCATTTCTTTCGGCAGTGTAGTTGTCATTATTTACGACTGCGTAACAGTGTCCCAAATGTTTGTGATTCATCTAGTGCAGACAGTAATATCTTTGGTTCACGAAGACTCTACAACATTATTTGTCTTCTCATGAGTGTAATTAAGGAAATTACGAAGTTCAGAGAAGAAGATTTATCAGTGAATGTACTATAAGTGCGCGTTAAGTAAGCAATGGAAGTTAACTCGTTGGAGAATTTCAGCCCTGGAGACCAAACCTCATTAAATTAACTTAATCTGGAATGTTTACCGCGTCCTTGAGCGCACTCTCGCGTCTGGTGGCCCAGCCAACGCGTTGAATTATGGCGCATTTGCTCGGCAAGCGGCCCTCCGCTGGGGAATTCTCGGCCGCTTCGTCTGCCGGAGGTTTCTGAGGGCCCGTGGTCGTCGGCCCTGGAATGAGAATGGGTACGGGGATGGAAATAGCGGCCGGCCGCGTTAATTGCGAATGGGCGACCGTCTGGTCGATGGGCCCCCCAGTCCGGCTGGCCCTCCCATTGTGCTCCAGGCGGCCTTCTGTCCAGCGCATCGTTTCGTCTCTGTGTGTACCTGTTAGCTCAGAAACGCACAGGCAGCGGAATCTGACGCCGGCGCAGTGTGTATCCCACTAAAGAGACGAAGCGGTGGAAGCAGCCAGTCACTGCCACTGTTCACCGACAAGGAATACATCGGTGTAGCCGAAGTCGCTGCCATTACAGTAATCTTGTTCCATTTCTTTCAACATCTGCATTTACTTTAATGAGATTGTCCTCTCTGTCTCTAGCACGTATTGAGGAACGTCACTTTCAGTCGTGCTGACCCTACCATCTCTGACTGACGTAAAGTCACTTCTCATGCCGCAGCCTCAAAGGATAGTGATAAAACGACAAAAATATGTAATTACTCAGCTTAATGAAAAGCAAGCACTCTTAAAACGAATTCAGAATCATTGCTGACAACAACAATTAAAGTGTTTCAGGAACAAAAATAGCTTATTCTCATGTATTTCCTCCTTTCAAAAATCACCATAAAAATTATAGATTTTTCGGAGATACAATACGTCTGTTTTTCCAAATCTACATTTTTAGTTTGGGAGTAATTCTGTTTTTCGGGTTGTCACTAAGTAGTCAACCAACCACAGTCACCAGTTCCCTTTTAACCGTGTCTGTCTTGGTAATTTTTACCTGATTCCATCTTTTATTCCGCTGTGGTTCGTCCCACTTTTATTGAAGGCTTTTCTGATGCTGAGTTTATGGAGGTTATCTTTTCAATTATTGTGAGTGAATGCAATTTCGTTTTCCCATTTATCATTATTTTTAATAAAAATTTCACCACGCTCGTCTGCATATCATTCATGCAAAAGCTCACCCACGAATCATCATCATTATCATCTTCTGGATGCCACATCTGTTAAATGAATGGCATAACACAACGTGATTCATCTGTTTGTATATTACGAACAGTATTACTATTACTTTTAGTGTGAATTTCATATTCTTTGTGTTTCAATTAGTGCAGAATCTCTAGTTTTCGAGTGCTTTTGAAGGGTAAAATTTGTAAAATCAAAACGCCACGAAAATTTTTAAATTCCGTGAATAAATGTTTTCATACATTTGTCGTGAGGTAACAGTTCCCTCACATAGCCAAAATGTGATACCTCTTGTGACGACTGCCTATCACAGTAATCTTGCTATTGAGGGTGGGAGACCAGGATAAGTAGTGGGCTTCGCATGTACCGGGCATATCTCCAAAGATGGTCTTTGTTTACAAAATATGTGTTACAACAGAGGAAGGAGCCTTTTACCACTGGAGACAGTGCCACAAGTTGCCCCAAAATCGTAACACAACATAAGCGCATGTCACACTAACACATGTAAATCCACCTGATGATGGAGGCTTAAACCTTCGAAACACATTGTGGGTATAAATAAACAGTGACTGGCAGCAGTAAACCTGTTGTTTCATTCGACAGTGAGGTTAAGTTGGTCGTTAGAAGAAAACAGACACTGGCAGCTTAAGGTTTCAGAGTGCTACTTTAAGAACTTCTCTAAAACACACATTTAAGTTGGCCGTAGAGGGCAGTGCCGGTTTGGACTGTTCGCTAGTTTTTTTGGTAGTAGAGGTCGTAAATAGCACCCAAAACGAGCAGTGCTTCTCACTTTTTGGAACACCTTGGAGTGGTCATCATGCATTCACCTGGCAGGTATTGTCAGCCTCCAGACTACACAGACCCATGGTTTAGGCAACATATTGTAGTGCTGAAGCCTTAGAAGTTTGGGGAAGGCTGCCGGTTTTCAACAACCAAACCATTTAAGCGCCTTGTTCCTCACAGTGTCGGCTAGACCGTCGGTGACAGAGCACCTCGACTTCCTGCTGCTAATAAGGCGATTACACCGTTCGTTTGTTACATATTTTTGCGAGTTTCAAACAAGAGTGACTTATTTTCAGTGATCTGTGTAGTTAATAGTTTATTTTTGTAATTTCTTGCGCATTTGACTGATTACTAGGCACAACCTTTTATTTCCATAACAGACTAGCGTACAGTACCGCCGCTGTTAACGACCCTTGTATCCTACAGACTATTGTTTAGTTTGCTCAAAACAGCTCAATGTTGGTTAAACCGTAAGTCAGAGAGCACCTCAGGTTCCTGCAGTTAATAAGGCGAGATCAGCGTTCATTTGTTACATATTTTTACGAACTTTAAACAGGAACGACTTCTGTAATTGATAGGAACTGTGACTGCTGGGTGCAGAAGCGAGCTGAATAGGTGACCCTTCGCTTACAGCTCCAGGCAGTTTTGACTTCCTTCATACAGCTTGAGGCTGCTGCCAGGGGGCATCACTGTGGAGGTGGGACGCAAGGATGCGAGAAACTGCCTGCATTGAGGTTGACCCCTCATCTGTAGTTGAGTGGGAGATCATTCCAATGTCCAGCAGGCAGCAAAAGACTTTCTGAGGAGCTGATCATAGGGCATCCCCGGTTCGTTTGACGAACAGGTTTCGGGCGTTATCTGTGCCTGATGAAGCCTCTAAGCCAGATGCAGTAGTCCACCCTATTCCAGAGCAAGCTTCTCGTCCTGCAAGATCTGGGCATCCACAGAGGATGGGTTTTCTGCTAGTTGGAAGATCCGACATTAGGTGCGTAATGGGGCCCCTTAGGAACATGGCTGCCAAGGAGGGGAAGGAAGCCAATGTGCACTCCGTGTGCATAACGGGGGCAGTTTTTCCGGATGTGGAAAGGGAGCTTCCTGATGCCATGAAGAGTACAGGGTGCAGCCAACTGCAGGTCGTGGCTCACGTCGGTACCAATGAATTGGGTAGCTCTGGATCGGAGGGGACTCTCTGGTTTTGGGCAGCTAGCGGAAATGGTAAAGACTGCCAGTCTTGCTTGCGAGATTAAGGCGGGACTCAACATCTGCAGCATCGTCGATAGAATCGGCTGTGGCCCTTTGGTACAGAGCCAAGTGGAGGGTCTGAATCAGGGGTTCAGGCGGTTCTGTGACGGTGCAGGCTGCATATTCCTTGATTTGTGCCTTCGGGTGGTGGGTTACCAGGTTCCGCTTAATAGGTCAGGAGTCCACTACACATAGGAAGCGGTTACACGGGTAGTTGGGTCTGTGTGGAAGGGCCTGGGCGGTTTTTTAGGTTAGAAGGTCTCAGGAAACCACAGAAAGGGCGTCTGTCTAAAAGGGGGCAGGTACAACCCAGTAGATGTTGAAACGAGCGGTATTGCAGTTGTAAATTGTCGTAGCTGTGTTAGGAAAAAACCAGACCTCAAAGGCCTAATAGAAAGCACTGAAGCTGAAATAGTTATAGGTACGGAAAGCTGGCTGCCGGCCGTTATGGCCGAGCTGTTCTAGGCGCATCAGTCTGGAACCGCACGACCGCTACAGTCGCAGGTTCGAATCCTGCCTCGGACATGGATGTGTGTGACGTTCTTAGGTTAGTTAGGTTTAAGTAGTTCTAAGTTCTAGGGGACTGATGACCTCAGATGTTAAGTCCCATAGTGCTCAGAGACATTTGAACCATTTTTTGAAAGCTGGCTACAGTCGATTATAAGTTCAGCCGAAATTTTTTCGAACGATCTGTGTGACGTCCTTAGGTTAGTTAGGTTTAAGTAGTTCTAAGTTCTAGGGTACTGATGACCTCAGATGTTAAGTCCCATAGTGCTCAGAGACATTTGAACCATTTTTTGAAAGCTGGCTACAGTCGATTATAAGTTCAGCCGAAATGTTTTCGAACGATCTAACAGTGTTCAGAAAGGGTATATTAAATACAGTTGGAGGAGGAATATTTATTGCTGTGTTCAGAAATGTTCAAATGTATGTGAATTCCTAGGGGACTAAACTGCTGAGGTCATCGGTCCATAGACTTACACACTACTTAAACTAACTTATGCTAAGAACAACACACACCCATGCCCGAGGGAGGGCTCGAACCTCCGGCTGGTGGGGCCACGTAGTCCGTGTTATGATGCCGCTAACCGCGCGGCCACTTCCTTGTAGTAAAACTGAAGTAGATAGTTCTTGCGAAATTGTGTGGGTAGAGGTTATACTTGACAATCGGACTAAACTGTAAACTGGATCGTTTTACCGATCCCCGACTCAGAAGATATACAGTAGTTGCTGAACAGTTCTAAGGAAACTTGAGTCTTATTTCAAATAGGTACCCCTATTTTTAGTCGGTGGTGATTTCAATGTACCCTCGATACGCTGGAAAAATTAGGCATTTCAAGCTTGCGGCAGGCACAAAACGTCATACGAAATTGTACTGAATGCTTTCTCAGAAAATTATTTTGCACAATTAGTACATTATCCCACTCGAAGCGTAAATGGTCGCGAAAGCATACTGGACCTCTTAGCAACAAGTAATACTCGACAAATAGGGAGTATCATGACGGTTACAGGGATCAGCGACCACAAGGCAGTTGCTGCTAGGCTCAATAGCGTAACACCCTCAACCATTAAAAAGAAACGCAAAGTACATCTATTTAAAAAAAAAAGACAGATAAAAATGCTCTTAAAGTCTTCTGAAGAGACAGTCTCCACTCCTTCCGTTCTGACCATGTAAGAATAGAAAAGATGTGGAATGATTTCAAAAAGAAAGCATCGACGGCAGTTGAAAGATACGAGGCCTGTTCAGAAAGTAAGCTCCGATTGATTGCCAAATTGAAACCACAGTGAACATCAGAAATGATTTACTTGTAACAATTAGCTACACCTTTCAGCTACTTCTCTACGTAGTCGCCGTTCTGACTTAGACTTTTGTCATAGCGTTGTACCAACTTTTCAATAGCCTCATCATAGAAGGCAGCCGCCAGTGCTTTCCGCCAATTCTCCACGCTGGCCTACACCTCGTTGTCTGTGTCAAAATGTTGTCTTCAAAGACAGCGGTTCATGTGACCAGAGATGAAACTCAGGGGGAGACAATTGCGGACTGTATTGTGGGTAATCTAACATTTCCATTTGAAAACGATGCAGGAGCATCTTCATTGCCCCTGCAGAATGCGGCTGAGAATTGTCGTGAAGACGAAACAGCACGACAGTTATGTAATGTTAGCTGCATAGCTTCAGGCAAAATTTCTCACCAGGCCCTCGTACTTGGCGGCAGACACTATTTTCTAGACATCTTTACGCACTCACTGCGAGCTCAGAAATGAGAAGAGCGACGTGATGCTAACTGGGGTTATACTAGAGACACTACCCAACACATCTGTGCAAAGCTTTATCGGATTTTCATAGTCGTTTCCATTTCGCGACCGATCGGAGCTTACTTTCTGAACGCCCCTCGTATATACCACATAAATTAATAAGTGATGGTACTGACCCCATGGTACACAATACAGGTCAGATCGCTGTTGCAGAAGCAACGAAAAATGCATGCGAAATACAGAAGAACGCAAAAGCCCCAAGTTTGGCAAAGTTTTGCGGATGATCGAAAGATATCTTGTACTTCAAAGCGATATACTTTTAACATTTTCCACAACGAAACTCTGTCCCGGAATCTGGCAGAAAACCCAAAGAGATTCTGGTCATACATAAAGCACACCAGTGGCAAGACGCTATCAATACCTTCACCGCGCGATAGCAACGGTGAAGTCACTGATGACAGTGCCACTAAAGCAGAGTTATGAAACAGTTTTCTGAGACTCCTTCACAAAAGAAGACGAAGTAAATATTCCTGAATTCCAATCAAGAACAACTGGCTAGTTGAGAAACATAGAAGCAGATATCCTCGGTATAGCAAAGCAGCTCAAATCACTTAATAAAGACAAGGCCTCCGGTCCAGATTTTATACCAGTCAGATTCCTTTCAGAGTATGCTGATACAATAGCTCCATATTTAGCAATTATATACAACCGTTCGCTCACAGAAAGAACCGCACTTAAAAACTGGAAAATAGCTGAAGTCACACCAATACCCAAAAAGGTAAATAGGAGTTATCCGCTCAATTAGAGGCCCATATCACTAACGTCGATTTGGAGTAGTTTTTTGGAACATATACTGTGTTCGAACATTATGAATTACCTCGAAGAAAACAATTTATTGACACATAGGCAGCACGGGGTCCGAAAATATCGTTCTTGTGAAACACAACTCGCTCTTTACGCTCATGAAGTAATGGGCGTTATCGACAGGGGATGTCAAATTGATTCCATATTTTTAGATTTCCAGAAGGTTTTCGACACCGTTCCTCATAAGCGTCTTGTAACAATGCTACTTGCCTATGGAATATCGCCTCAGTTGTGCAACTGGATTCGTGATTTCCGGTCAGAATAGTCACAGTTCGTAGTAATAGACGGAAAGTCATCGAGTAAAACAGAAGTAATATCCGGCGTTCCCCGAAGAAGTGTTATAGGCCCTCTATTGCTTCTGATCTCTATTAACGACATAGGAGACAATCTGAATAGCCCTCTTAGATTGTTTGCAGATGATGCTGTCATTTACCGTTTTGTAAAGTCATCAGATGACCAAAACGAATTGAAAAATGATTTAGATACGTTATCTGTATGGTGTGAAAAGTGACAGTTGACCCTGAATAAAGAAAAGTGTGAAGCTATTCACATGAGTAGGAAAAGAAAAGCTCTAAATTTCGATTACCCAATAAATCGCCCAAACCTGAAGGCTGTAAATACAACTAACTACTTAGGGATTAAAGAATTACAAATAACCTAAATTGAAACCATCACATAGATAGTGTTGTGGGTATAGCAAACCAAAGACTGCGATTCATTGGCAGAACACTTAAAAGGTGCAACAGGTCTACTAAAAAGACTGCTTACAACACGCTTGTCCGCCCCATTCTGGAGTATTGCTGTGTGATGTGGAATCTGCATCAGATGTGACTGACGGATGACATCGAAAAAGTTTAAAGAACGGCAGCTCGTTTTGTATTATTGCGAAATAGGGGTGATAGTGCCCCAGACACGATACGTGAATTGCAGTGGATATAATTAAAACTAAGGCGTTTTCGTTTGCGACGGGATCTTCTCCTCCTATTGTGAAAACATTCTGTTGGCACCCACTTAGATAGGGAGAAATGACAATCACGATAAAATAAGAGAAATCAGGGCTCCCACAGAAAAATTTAAATGCTCGTTTTTCCCGCACGCCGTTCGAGAGTGGAAAGGTAGAGAGACAGCGTGAAGCTGCAGTCATGGTGTGTGCGGCTGGTCCCGGCGGAGGTTCGAGTCCTCCCTCGGGCATGGGTGTGTGAGTTTGTCCTTAGGATAATTTAGGTTAACTAGCGTGTAAGCTTGGGGACTGATGACCTGAGTAGTTGAGTCCCATAAGATATCACACACATTTGAACCTTTTTTTGAACAGCTTGAAGGTGGTTCATTGAACCCTCTGCCAGACACTATCGTGAATAGCAAAGTAGTTCACAAATATTTAAATATAGATCTGCGACAACTCGATTAATAGATAACATGATAGTCCGAACAGCTACAATCGAACCGAGACGTCATCCAGGTTGCAGCTCAGTTATTGCTGTCGTATCATCATCTAACAGAACACAACTCTCGTTCGCTTTTATTTTCTTGTGTATTGAAATATTTCTTGGGTGCCATTTTGCTCATGTTGAACGATTAGCGACTGCCGGTCCAGTAACCTGTAAAAGCTGAACCGTTCAAGCACATTTTGCCACTCATTTCAGTGATATAATTAAGTGATTAAGGGAGATAGTTGTAATTTATGGCTTTATTTAACTTGTATGTTTATCTGAATCTGTCTATGACTCTTGTCTATGTATCTCTGGAATCTCTTCATTTGACCTTAATTTCTGTTAGTACCTCGAATCCAGTTCATGGTTAAGGGAGATGCCGAAGTTTCTCACGTCACGTCTGTTAATATGAGTGGAAGTTGACGTGTGTATCCTGGTCTTAACAGAAAGCTGTAAGGCAGGAGCCAGTTTTAGTTAAAGAGATAGTAGCCGTTGAAGATTTTTCACTGATATAATCCCAAAAAGTAATCTTGCCACATAGTGTCACTTCGAGCTGATAATCCATTTTATGAATCTAGTCGAAAGTTGAACGTATTGTGATGGAGTCCAGAACTGGCCAGTATCCAGTGGTATACCACAGTAGTCTGTCCAGCCAACTATTTTTCCTGCTGCTAGTATTTTTGTTTTAGTTATTCAGATCCTTGAACTTGTATTTGTGTAGGTCAGTCGGTAGCTAGGGTCTGTAAGGTATTCCACGATAATATGGCTCGTGTGTCTGAAGACTTCTCGTGGTAAAAATCGACCAATTTTCATACCTCGTTTTAATCATATGTGTTTAATTCGTTGATGGCGTTTCTATTGGGAATCTTGACTACTTTTTTACTGTGCTTTCTTCTGTTAGCAATGGTTGACTCGCCACGTGGTTCACTGTGAGACAGACTTTTATCTAATACAGATACACACATTTTCAGAAAAGACTTCCGACGTAACTCATTTAGATTTTAAATAATTTTTTTGTCTATAGCCAGTCAGTACTTAATATTCTCCCTACGTCGACCTTCGTCAGTTATCCTGCTGCCCAAACAGCAAACTTCATCTACTACTTTTAGTGTCCCATTTGAGAATCTAATTCCTTCAGATCGAACAGTTAGCGGATGTAACGTCGGTCCAAAGTGTCCAACGGGCACAATATTTGAGTGATCAGATATGTCGCCAATCTCAGCAGCGCTTGCGAACTGAGCTCCAGGGGGCGCGCAACCGACTTTGTACACCTTCTTACCTAAGCCGTTCCCTCCGCGGTCGGCGCCAAAGGGTGCGCGTCAGTAGTCGGGGAGACGCTCGCGTTGGTGACTGTGGTAGCGTCGACGTAGTTGCTCTATCTGCCCAGGTCGTCAGATCATTATAGTTGCTGAGGGTTGTCTTAATTAGACCCAGTGCTGGTTCCCAAGCCTTGTTCAGATTATATCCTCAGTCCCAATTAATAATATTATTCATGGTGCGAATTTCGATAGCTTCTCTAACGACACTGTCCCAGTATTTGGAAGTCTGCACTAAAAACTTGGTGCAGTCGTATTCCATCACAAACAGTGGTCTGTGACCACCGACTGGATTGGCTACATTAGTTGACTGTGCCGCTGGCATTCTCGACATCGATCTTCGATGATGCGCGCATTTTGTGCAATACATGTCTTGCCACATTAGCACGGACTCTGGTATACCCCGGCATTCCTCATACCGAGGTAATCTCTGACTTTCCCCAATAATGCATTGATGGTACCGTTTGGCCACCGTTTTCTGTGGCATGTGTTCCTCATTTGGTCTGAATTTGTTATCACATACACTTATGATGATGAAACACCTGTCAAAGAACTTGCGAATAAAATGGCCTTGTCCTTTAGAGTGATGCATTTTTTCCCTGATAATGTGTAAATAACGCCAGATAAAACTGAAAGCCATCTGCTATAGATACCCTTCATACTCTGTACTCCTATGTGTATCAGAAAGAACTTGCATGTCATAAAGAACATATAGTCCGCCTTCCGCCTGGTAGAGAATCTTAGTCTTTGGTATAGAAACACAGAGGTATGTCTCAAATTGGTTACTTAAACTGCGAGCCGCGCGGGATTAGCCGAGCGGTCTCAGGCGCTGCAGTCATGGACTGTGCGGCTGGTCCCGGCGGAGGTACGAGTCCTACCTCAGGCATGGGTGTGTGTGTTTGTCCTTACGATAATTTAGGTTAAGTAGTGTGTAAGCTTAGGGACTGATGACCTTAGAAGTTAAGTCCCATAAGATTTCACACACATTTCAACAACTTAAACTGTGAGATTAGCGAGTAGAATTTCAGAGAGTATATTCCAGTCAACATTATCAAAAATTTTCTCTAAATCCACAAATGCTATAAGCATATGTATATATTTCTTGTGTCTATCTTCTAAGATAAGTCGTAATGCCAGTACAGCCTCCAAATGTTTATAGATTTCTCCAGAAAACAAAATGATCTTCCTTGACGTTGGCTTCTACTAGTTTTTCCCATTCCTCAGTAAATATTTCGTGCCACTGTTTCGAAACCATTACTTAATAAAGTGATGGTTCCATAATATGCACAAATGGCAATACCTGCCTTCTTCCAAACGGGGATTATTACATTCATCTTGAAGCCTGGCGGTGTTTTGTCTGTTTCATATACCTTGCACACCAGATGGCGTATTTTTGTCATGGCTGGACCTTCCAAAGACCTCAACACTGTTAAGAGATTATCATTTGCTCCAGAGGCTTTGTTTCCGCTTAGGTGTTTCAGTGCAGTGTTAAATTGTTGTCGCAGAATCATATCCTCTGTTTCATCTTCATTCATTTCCTATTTCCTTTTTGTAATATTACCTCTAAGTTCATTTCCATTATAGAGCCCTTCAGTTTGTTCCTTTGACCTGTCAGTTTTCTCTTCGTTGCTTATTATTGGTTTTGCATCTGAGCCCTTGATATTCCTACAGCTGTTTCTCTTTTCTCCAAAGGCTTCTTTAATATTCCTGTGGGTGGTGTCTATCTTTCTCCTAGTTATGTGTGTTTCTACGTCTTTTTATTTCTCATCTATCCATTCTTGCCTTGAGATCTCGCGTTCCGTGTCCATCTCATGTGTATTACCTTTGGCCTGTTTAGTTAATGCATTATATTTTCTCCTTTCGTCAGTTGGATTGAATACATCGTGTGGCTGGTTGATTTCGGGGACGGGACCAAACAGCGAGGTCATCGGTCCCATCGGATTACGGAAGGATGGGGAAGGACGTCGACCGTGCCCTTTCAACGGAACCATCCTGGCATTTGCCTGAAGCGATTTAGGGAAATCACGGAAACCTAAATCAGGATGGCAGGACGCGGGTTTGAACCATTGTCGTCCGAATGCGAGTCCCGTGTGCTAACCACTACACCATCTCGCTTGATGTGCAGGCATGTGTTCTCCAAAGATTTCTGCTGGGTCTTGCCCTTTTAGCTTTCTTCTACTGCCTTCACTGTTTCATATTTCAAAGATACCCACCCATCTTCTATTGTATTCCTTTCTCCTGTTCGACGGGATTTTCTCTGCCTCGTGATGGCTGGGTGTTGTGTGCTGTCCTTAGGTTAGTTAGGTTTAAGTAGTTCTACGTTCTAGGGGACTGATGACCATAGATGTGAAGTCCCATAGTGCTCAGAGCCATTTGAACCATTTCTGAACCATCTCCTGTTCGACCAAGTGTTGTCTAATGCTCCTTCTGCACCTCTCAGGTACCTCTGAGCTCTCAACTTATGCAAATCCCATTTCCTTAATTTCGTATCTTTTTGCAAATTCTTCACTTTTTATCTACAGTTCATAACCAATAAATTGTGATCAGTGTTGACATCTGCCCCTGGAAATGTGTCTCTTACCGTTATGTAATATACACTATGTGAAGAAAAGTAACTGGATACCTAACTGAAAATGACTTACAAGTTCGTGGCGACCTCCATCGGTAATCCTGGAATTCAGTACGGTGTTAGCCCAAACTTAGCCTTGATGACAGCTTCCACTCTCGCAGGCATACGTTCGATCAGTTGCTGGAAGGTTCCTGGGTAGTGGCAACCCATTCTTTACGGAGTGCTGCACTGAGAAGAGGTATCCATGTCGGTCGGTGAGGTCTGGCACGAAGTTGGCGTTCCAAACACCCCAAAGGTGTTCTGTAAGATTCAGGTCAGGACTCTGTGCAGACTAGTCCATTGCAGGGATGTTACTGTCGTGTAACAACTCAGCCACAGACCGTGCGTTATGAACAGGTGCTCGATCGTGTTGAAAGATGCAATCGCCATCCCCGAATTGCTCTTCAATAATGGGAAGCAAGAATATGCTTAAAACTTCAGTGTAGGTTTGTGCTGTGATAGTGCCATGCAAAACAACAAGGGATGCAAGCCCCCTCCATGAAAATCACGACCATACCATAAGGCCACCACCTCCGAATGTTACCGTTGCCACTACACACGCTGGCAGATGACGTTCACCGGGCACTCGCCATACCCACACCCTGCCATTGGATCGCCACATTGTATACCGTGATTCGTCACTCCACACAACGTTTTTCCACTGTTCAATCGTCCGATGTTTGCGATCCTTACACAAAGCGAGGCGTCGTTTGGCATTTACCTGTGCGATGTGTGGTTTAAGAGCAGCTGCTCGACCATGAAATCCAAGTTTTCTCAGTTCCAGCGTAACTGTCATAGTACTTGCAGTGTATCCTGATGCAAATTGGAATTCCTGTGTGATGGTCTTCATTGATGTCCGCCTATTACGCATTACGACCCTCTTAGACTGTCGACAGTCTCTGTCAGTCAACAGACGAAGTCGGCCTGTACGCTTTTGTGCTGTATGTGTCCCTTCACTTTTCCACTTCACTATCACATCGGAAAGAGTGAACCTAGGGATGTTTAGGAATGTGTAATTCTCACGTACAGTCGTATGACGTAAGTGACACCCAATGACGTGACCACATTCGAAGTCCGTGAGATCCGCGAAGCGCCCCATTCTGCTCTCTCACGATGTCTAATGACTTCTGATGTCGCTGACATTGAGTACATGGCCGTAGATGGCAGTACTATGATCACATAGTGTATTTCAAACCATCCAGTCTCTCCAGGACTTTTCAACGTATAATACATTCTTTCAAATTTCTTAAACCACATATTAGTGATGATTAAGTTATGCTCTGTGCAGCATTGTACCAGGTGGCTTCCTCTGTCGTTTCTTTCCCCCAGTCCACGTCCTCCCGCAATTTTTCCTTCCCTTCCTTTCCCTGCTATCGAATTCCAATCCCCCTCCACAGTTAAATTGTCATCTCGAATAATTTATTTTATCTCGTCACACAGTCTCTCAATTTATTCATCGTCTGCGTAACTAGTTGGCATGCCACGTTGTATTTGTAAGAGCCGAAACTGTCAAAAGCCCAGAAATGCGATCACGACAATTGTGAATATAATCAAGTACATTTTTCGAAAGAGAGCGTGTACTACATTCTTAAAATACCAAATGTCATCGAATAATCCGGTTCATGTATGAATTACATCTCAGTTTTTTTTTTTTTTTTTTTTTTTTTTTTGAGGTGTGGAGAGATAAACCGCTTCGATTCTGGCCATCATTACCCGCAGTCTAGTGTCAAAGGAAATATTTCTCTGGGCGGGGGTTCGCCGAGCCGAGATCAAAAGCGTATCGCGGCTGGCGCCATCGGCGCAGTTTATCGCGGCGTCGCTGGGATGCCAGGGAGCGGCCGCTACCGACTGCCGCTCTGAGCGCTGCCTCGCCCGACTCGCTCGTTAGCGCCGTGTGTGGATTTCAATTAGCGCGACCGGTCCGGCCTGGCCGCTGTGTGTCGCCGGCGCCAGCTAAGGCTGTAAGCGCAGGTCCGACCCACCTGCTGTGTAGCTACCGGTACTGCGCAACAACGAACACACAGTGTTAGCCGGCGGCACAGAGAGGAATTCTTGCCGCTGCGCATGCTCTAGCTGAATCGGTTTCTCACTGTCAGGAATGCTCCACAGACACGTAGAAAAGTCTTTCCGTTGTAAATACCGGGGGCTACTCATGGAGATTCAGTGCGGGCTGCAATTATCGGGTGACAGCGGAACTTGGTGGATATTCCACCGCGTTAATGCGGAACCGATTTACGCTAGACAAAATAATTACTTTCAATTTTGGCCACCAGGTACAAATCTGGCGCCGTGAATGCAGGAAAGACGTATAGAAATATTTCAATATGTAATGAATTAGGAACTGGACATGACAGAAAAGGTGAAACAATTTGTTCAACAATTTGTTCAATATGAGCACCGGAGACGTCGATGAGATGCCAAACAGCGCCAGATTTGCTCCTGGTGGCCAAAATTGGAACATTAGCGAGTTAGGATATCTACCTTGTTTCGCTGCCATATGATAGTTACAGTACTACTCTTTGAGTAGCTGCGCTTTAATCACAACCATCCGGTACTTAGTGCTATCCGTACGAAGCCGTGGCGGATCGCTAACTAAAAACAAGTTCAAGGTCCTTCATACTTAAATTCTGTGTGTATGGGTCTGCGCGTTTTGGGCAAGGCGGGAGCCGCTTTTACAAGTGGCACTTGAATGTGGAGGTATTTTTTCGTGGTCATGGTGCGATACCTTTCTTGCGCTTACACAAATGCTAAATGCGGATGGATATGAACACGTTGTGTAATGTGAAATGAGAGGAACTATTGCTGGCGATGAGTGCACTGCATGACACTCTCTCTGACACAAAGAAGCATCTACGGGGCATTGATTTGACGACAATAACAGTCCTGAAATGGACTGGCCTGCCAAAAGCCTTGACCCGAACCCAGTGTAACACATTTGGGATGAGTTAGAACATCCACTTCTTTCAAGACCCCAGCGTCCAGCATCACTACCTTCTTTGGTTTCGGCTCTTGAGGTGTATTGGGCTGCCATTCCTCCACAGACCTTTAGGTACCTCATTGAAATTGTCCCCTGCAGCGTTAAAGCAGTCATTAAGGCGAAGGGTGAACACACCTCGTATTAATGTTCATTAATAGGTGTTCGGTTATTCAAGTCAGTTAGTGTATTAAGAAGTAAAGCGAAGCGACCGTAGAACATGACGGCTTGTTACCTGCAGGCAGTATCGTTTCGATGTATAGATTGCTGGTCGGTGACCTACTAAGTTACGGAGGTACTTTATGATCCAGAAACAGTAAATATACGGGGCTGTTCTTATTCCTGTGAGTACGTGATACCAGAAAACAAGGAGTTTTCACTAGCTTGGTATCCATTGAAGTTGACGCTAAATATACGACATGGGCGTCAGATTTCAACTTCTCCATAAAACCTAAGAGATATTGCTGGGTCCTATTTAAAGCATACTGTAATGGTTGGCATTATATTTTATTCTGCACTAAATGAACTTTCCTAAAAAGAGAAGATAGGTAAATTTTGCAAGAGAATGAGGGAAATCCACAGGCCTCTTACGTTGCCATTATGTGGTTGGTCTTAGCCGCCATCAACTTGTCAGCAGATGTGTGTGTGTGCTTCTGGTTTCTTCCTTCAGATAAACCTTGCTATATCCGCCGTGTTAATGTATGGTCAAACAAAAGCCTTTTCGTCTGTGAAAGATTACTTAAGACGACACCCCACGTCGAATGAAGAGACAAAAAAGGGCTGGCTATGTGATGATGGCATATGCACTGATCAGCCAGAACATTACGACCACCCACCTAATAGCCGGAATGTCCACCTTTGGCAAGGATTACAGCAGCGACGCGTCATGACATGAAAGCAATGAAGCCTTGGTAGGTTGCTGGAGGGAGCTGAAACCACATCTTCACACACAAGTCATCTAATTCCCGTAAATTCTGGGTGGGAGCCGCTGAGCTCTGACGCCAAGTTCAATCACATACATCTACATCTGCATGGATGCTCTGTAAATCACATTCACGTGCCTGACAGAAGGTTCATCGAACCACCTTCACAATTCTCTATTATTCCAATCTCGTATAGCGCGCGGAAAGAACGAACACCTATATCTTTCTGTACGAGCTCTGATTTCCCTTATTTTATCGTGCTGATCGTTTCTCCCTATGTAAGTCGGTGTCAACAAAATATTTTCGCATTCGGAGGAGAAAGTTGGTGACGAATTTCTTGAGAAGATTCCGTCGCAAAGATAAACGCCTTTCTTTGAATGATGTCCAGCCTAAATCCTGTATCATTTCTGTGACACACTCTCCCATATTTCGCGAGAATACAAAATATGCTGCCTTTCTTTGAACTTTTTTGATGTACTCCGTCAGTCCTATCTGGTAAGGATCCCACACCGCGAAGCAGTGTACTAAATGAAGACGGACAAGCGTAGTGTAGACAGTCTCCTTAGTAGATTAGTTTCATTTTCTAAGTGTCCTACCAATAAAACGCAGTCTTTGGTTAGCCTTCCTCTCAATATTTTCTGTGTTTTCGTTCCAATTTAAATTGCTCATAATTGTAATACCTAGGTATTTAGTTGAATTTACGGCTTTTAGATTAGACTGATTTATCGTGTAACCATAGTTTAACGAGTTCCTTTTAGCACTCATGTGGATGACCTCACACTTTTCGCTATTTAGGATCAATTGCCACTTTTCGCACCATTCACATATCTTTTCTAAATCGTTTTCCAGTTTGTATTGATCTTCTGACGACTAAATTAGTCGAAAAACAACAGCGTCACCTGCAAATAACCTAAGACTGCCGCTCAGATTGTCTTCCCAATCGTCTCTATAGGTAGGGAACAGCAAAGGGCCAATAATACTACCTTGGGGAACGCCAGAAATCACTTTTATTTTACTCGATGACTTTCCGTCAGTTACTACGAACTGTGACCTATCTGACAGGAAATCACGAATCCAGTCACATAACTGAGACGATATTCCATAAGCACGCAATTTCACTACAAGCCGCTTGTGTGGTACAGTGTCAAAAGCCTTCCGGAAATCCAGAAATACGGAATCGTTCTGATATCCCTTGTCAATAGCATTCAACACTTCATGTGAATAAAGAGCTCGTTATGTTTCACTGGAACGATGTTTTCTAAACCCATATTGACTGTGTGTCAATAGACAGTTTTCTCCAAGGTAATTCATAATATTTGAACACAATATATGTTCCAAAATCCTGCTGCATATCGACGTTAACGAGATGGGCCTGTAATATAATGGATTACTCCTAGTACCTTTCTTGAATATTGGTGTGACATGTGCAACTTTCCAGTCTTCGGGTACGGATCTTTCGTCAACCGAACGGTTGTGTATGATTGTTAAGTATGGAGCTAATGTACATCAGCATACTCCAAAAGGAACCTAATTGGTATGCAGTGTGGACCAGAAGACTTACTTTTATTAAATGATTTAAGTTGCTTCACTACTCCGAGGACAGAGGACATCTATGTTTCTCATGTTGGCACATACCAAATGCATTCGATCGGGTTCAGATCTGATGAGTCGGGGACGGGGAAGGGGACGGGGGGTGTGGGGGGGGGGGGGCAGCACGTCAACTGAAACTCGCCACTGTGACCCTCGAACCACTCCATCGCTCTCCTGGCCTATTGACATGGTGCATTATGTTGATGAAAAGTACCACTGCCGTCGGGGCAAATGACCATCATGAAGTGGTGTACATTGTCTGCAACCGTGTACGATACTCCTTGACCTTCACGGTGTCTTGCACGAACTCCACTGGACACATGGATGCCCATGTAAATGCTGCCCAGAGGATAATGGAGACGCCGCCAGCTTGTCTCCGTCCCGTCGTACAGGTCTCAAGGAACTGTTTCCCTGGAAGAAGACGGATTCGCGTCCTGCCGTCGGCATGATGAAGAATGTATCGGGATTGATCAGACCATGCGGCGTTCTGGCACTACCCCAATATCCGGTGTCGATGGTCACTCGCCAATTTGAGTCGTAGTGCCAATGTCATGGTCTTAATATTGGCACATGCATGTTTCGGCGGCTGCAGAGGCCCGTCGTTAGGGGAGTTCGTTGCACTGTGGCCTCAGACATACTTGCACTCTTTCCAGCATTAAATTCTGATGTTAATTCCGAAACAGTTCACCGCCTGTCCTATTTTACCAGTCCGGCCAGCCTGCGACATCCGACATCTGTAATAAAGGATGGTCGCCCAACCCCATGAAGTCTGGACGTGGTTACAACTTGGTTTCGCCACGTGTTGAAGACACTCACCGCAACAATTCTCAAATGCCCGACAAGTCGTGCAGTTTCCGAAGTGCTCGGGCCGAGCCTCCGAGCCATCACAGTCTGCCCTCGGTCAAACTCAGACACATCACGCGCCTTCTCCATTCTCACTGATACTACATGCACCGTGCATGTGTCTGACTAGCAGTCATTCTACGCCAGGTGACGCTGCTACCGCCTGAATAGGTTTATATCGATAGAGGTTGGTGGTCATAATGTTCTGGCTGATTGGGGTTTTTCGACACCGGCCGAACCTGTAGGAGTCGTTTGCGACTATGGCGTAATAAAACAAGGACCTAACTGATAGAGTTCCAACGACTTGTTTGCTGATTACATTAAGTTATCAAGAAATACCGTAAACGTTTTTTTGAATCATTTACAGTTTGGGAATATTTCTTTGATACATAAGGATTTTACAAATCAGATACCTCTCATTGCTTTTCCGAAGGTAGAGAACCTTGCGAAATCAGTAAAAGTATACTACGTAATTTCTTTCAATCCTTTGTGTCCTGACTCTGGAACATTGTCTGTAGAAGCTGTGGGGAGATTTCGTCGTTACATACCGTTATGAACATGGGGTGGACAGAAATACGGAAACTCACAAGAAATGCGTGATGCAGCACAAATGCAGATGCTAGCCAGGCATGTTGTATTTGACCATAAACGACACTTGTTCACTATCCTCAATACGCTGCAAGTGTCAGTTGTAATTAAAACAGATTTCTGGGTATTTGTGAGTGCATTACGTCGGAGGTCAGTGCAATAAAGGAGGGCAAATTGCTGGTGCCCTCGTGGTGAATGCTCCCTAACCAAGGTAGCCGAAGTGTTTGATGCTTCAAGAGATGCCGTACTGAAGGTTTATACTACATACAGGGAAAGCGGAAAAACATCGTCCACTAAGTCACAAACCAGAAGACTGTGTATGTCTGATGACGGACGGTCATTGAAAAGGTCTGTGATAAAAAAATAAGAGGGCGAGAGTCGAAAAAATCACTGCACAACTGAATGTCGCTCTCTGTTAGCACGAAAACAACGTGAAAGGAGTTCCAGAAGCAGGGAATGTCCGTAACAGGACAGCTTAGATTCGAAGCCACAAAACCTGGAATGTTGACCAATGGAAGAATATCATTTGGTCGGGTGAGTCTTGTTTCACACAGTTTAAACAACTTCTGGCGCTGTTTAAGTCCCAAGAGTGAAACATTGCGGGGGTTGGTAATGATTTCGGCAACAACATCATGGCGTTCCGTGGGCCCCATGATTGCTCTGCAGAGTCATATAACTGCCAAGAATTACCTGAAAATTTTGGTTAATCAGTTCCATTCCATGGTACAGTGTTTGTTTCCAAAAGTTAATGGAGTTTTAGAAGACGACAGGGCGCATATTCACACAGATCGCATCGTCCAGGGCTGGTTTTGTGAACACGAGGATGAACTGTCGCATCTCTCCAGGCCACAACAGTCACAAGATTTCATTATTATTGAGACTTTGTGTTCTAGTTTGGAGTACAGTGCGTGATCGCTATCCACATCCATCATCCTGAGAGTTTGTTATATGTTTAAACTCGTGTTCGTAAGTGTCAAGATAGTACACTACTGGCTGTTAAAATTGCTACACCAAGAAGAAATGCAGATGATAAACGGGTATTCATTGGACGAATATATTATACTAGAACTGACATATCATTACATTTTCACGCAATTTGGGTGTATAGATCCTGAGAAATCAGTACCCAGAACAACCACGTCTGGCCGTAATAACGGCCTTGATGCGCCTGGGCATTGAGTCAAACAAGGCTTGAATGGCGTGTACCGGTACAGCTGCCCATGCACCTTCAATACAATACCACAGTTCTTCAAGAGTAGTGACTACCGTATTGTGACGAACCAGTTGCTCGGCCACCATTGACTAGACGTTTTCAGTTGGTGAGAGATCTGGAGAATGTGCTGGCCAGGGCAGTAGTCGAACATTTTCTGTATCCAGGAAGGCCCGTACAGGACCTGCAACATGCGGTCGTGCACTATCCTGCTGAAACGTAGGGTTTCGCAGGGATCGAATGAAGGATAGAGCCACGGGTCGTAACACATCTGAAATGTAACGTCCACTGTTCAAAGTGCCGTCAATGCGAACAAGAGGTGATCAAGGCGTGTAACCAATGGGACCCCATACCATGCCGCCGGGCGATACGCCAGTATGGCGATGATGAATACACGCTTCCAATGTGTGTTCACCGCGATGTCGCCAAACACCGCGACCATCATGATGCTCTAAACAGAACCTGGATTCATCCGAGAAAATGATGTTTTGCCATTCGTGCACCCAGGTTCGTCGTTGAGTACACCATCGCAGGCGCTCCTGTCTGTGATGCAGCGTCAAGGGTAACCGCAGACACGGTCTCCGAGCTGATACTCCATGCTGCATCAAACGTCGTCGAACTGTCCGTGCAGATGTTTGTTGTCTTGCAAACGTCCCCATCCGTTGACTCAGGGATCGAGACGTAGCTGCACGATCCGTTACAGCCATGCGGACAAGAGTTGTCTTGTGACAGCCAGAGCGACAGCACCAGCAGCAGCGAGTACTGTTTGTATAAAGCGTTTATTTTGCATTTTGTTTACGACCTTCCACTAAGGAAGGGGTTCTATTTGTGTTTATCTGCTCTGCATAGTAACTAACAGTTCTTGATAAAACTTTACGTAGTTTTCGTGTTAGATTTCTTAGTGTTTTCTTGATCGTTTAGAACAGAAAGCGCCCTAAAACCGTCTTTTGTTTGTTTCACGGCCGTTAGCCACTAGTCACCTGAATCAGCTGTTGTCTTGTGACAGCCAGAGCGACAGCACCAGCAGCAGCGTGTACTGTTTGTATAAAGCGTTTTTGTACTTATTTGCTGCGCTTAGCTTTTAAATAGTTTTTCTGGGAAAACCTAGCGTAGTTTTCGCGTCTCGTATTTCAGTGAGTGTTTCGTGATTATCAGAGTAGCTCATCAGAAGATTATTTTGGGAATTTGTCACCGTATAGAGTAGGGTAAACATAGTCATGTGTAGGGGCTGTGGTTGTTGTGAGCGGACGCAAGGAGAATTGGCCACTCTTCGGGGGCAGGTGGAGGCTTTGTCTGTTAGGCTCATCGAGCTCGAGGCGCAGGCGTCGGCTCGTAGTGGCGTTGGGGCAACTGTGGTGAGACCTATGCCTACTTCGGTGGCCTTGGAATCACATGGAACCCCTGATGTCGCTGCGTCTTCCGGCAGTGAGCATCTTACCGGTCAGCCATCACTCCAGGGTGAATGGCGGACAGTGGTGGGCTCGCGCGTGCCTGGCCGAAAGGCGAAGGTGGGATCTGGCCGCGTGGCAGCTGCCTTACCCCTTTCCAACAGGTACGGGGTGCTTCCTAGTGGTGATGACATCGTTTCCGAGCCACCACAGGGTGCCTCGCCTGTTGGGCCAGTGGCCGATTCTCCGGCAAGGTCCCGACAGTCACAGAGGGCGGGCCTATTAGTTATAGGGAGCTCCAACGTTAGGCGGGTTATGGAGCCCCTCAGGAAAATAGCGGGTAGGTCGGGGAAGAATGCCAGTGTGCACTCGGTGTGCTTGCCGGGGGGTCTCGTCCGTAATGTGGAGGAGGCCCTTCCGGCAGCTATTGAACGCACTGGGTGTGACCGGCTGCAGATAGTAGCACATGTCGGAACGAATGACGCCTGCCGCTTGGGTTCTGAGGCCATCCTTGGTTCCTTCCGGCGGCTGGCTGATTTGGTGAAGACAACCAGCATCGCACGCGGAGTGCAAGCTGAGCTTAATATCTGCAGCATAGTGCCCAGAGTCGATCGCGGTCCTCTGGTTTGGAGCCGTGTGGAGGGTCTAAACCAGAGGCTCAGACGACTCTGCGACTATAATGGTTGCAAATTCATCGACCTCCGTTATTGGGTGGAGAACTGTAGGGCCCCCCTAGACAGGTCAGGCGTGCACTACACACCGGAAGCAGCTACTAGGGTAGCAGAGTACGTGTGGCGTGCACATGGGGGTTTTTTAGGTTAGAGGGACCCCCCCTTGGGCGAAACGATAAAATACCTGACGGCTTACCAGAGAGGACATTATCATCGTTGATAAAGAACGTCCGTCCTCAGAGACCAAAAACAGGAAAAGTTAACGTAATATTGGTAAACTGCAGGAGTATCCAGGGCAAGGTTCCTGAATTAGTATCTCTTATTGAAGGAAATAGCGCGCATATAGTATTAGGAACGGAAAGTTGGTTAAAACCGGAAGTGAACAGTAACGAAATCCTAGACACAGAATGGAATATATACCGCAAGGATAGGATAAACGCCAATGGTGGAGGAGTATTTATAGCAGTAAAGAATTCAATAATATCCAGTGAAGTTATTAGCGAATGCGAATGTGAAATAATCTGGGTTAAGTTAAGTATCAAAGGTGGGTCAGATATGATAGTCGGATGCTTCTATAGACCACCTGCATCAGCAACCGTAGTAGTTGAGCGCCTCAGAGAGAACCTGCAGAACGTCGTGAAGAAGTTTCGTGATCATACTATTGTAATAGGGGGAGACTTCAATCTACCAGGTATAGAATGGGATAGTCACACAATCAGAACTGGAGCCAGGGACAGAGACTCTTGTGACATTATCCTGACTGCCTTGTCCGAGAATTACTTCGAGCAGATAGTTAGAGAACCAACTCGTGAAGCTAACGTTTTAGACCTCTAGCCACAAATAGACCGGAACTTTTCGACTCCGTGAATGTAGAAGAGGGTATCAGTGATCATAAGTCAGGGGTTGCATCAATGACTACAAGTGTAATAAGAAATGCCAAGAAAGGAAGGAAAATATATTTGCTTAACAAGAGTGATAGGGCACAAATCGCGGAATATCTGAGTGACCACCATCAAACGTTCATTTCTGAGGAAGAGGATGTGGAACAAAAATGGAAAAAATTCAGAAACATCGTCCAGTACGTCTTAGATAAGTTCGTACCGACTAAGGTCCAAAGCGAGGGGAATGATCCACCGTTGTATAACAATCATGTACGAAAGGTACTACGGAAACAAAGAAAGCTTCATCATAGGTTTAAGAGTAGTCGAATCATAGCTGATAAGGAAAAGCTGAACGAAGCGAAAAAGAGCGTAAAGAGAGCAATGAGAGAAGCATTCAACGAATTCGAACATAAAACATTGGCAAACAATCTAAACAAGAACCCTAAAAAGTTTTGGTCATATGTAAAATCGGTAAGCGGATCTAAATCCCCTATTCAGTCACTCGTTGACCACGATGGAACCGAAACAGAGGACGACCGAAGAAAGGCAGAAATACTGAATTCAGTGTTCCGAAACTGTTTCACTGCGGAAAATCGTAACACGGTCCCTGACTTCAGCCGTCGCACGGACGCCAAAATGGAAAATATTGAAATAAACGATATCGGAATTGAAAAACAACTGCTATCACTTAGTAGCGGAAAAGCATCCGGACCAGACGAGATACCCTTAAGATTCTACAGTGATTATGCTAAAGAACTTGCCCCCTTTCTATCAGCAATTTATCGTAGATCGCTGGAAGAACGTAAAGTACCTAGCGACTGGAAGAAAGCGCAGGTCGTTCCCATTTTCAAGAAGGGTCATAAATCAGATGCGAATAATTATAGGCCTATTTCGCTTACGTCAATCTGTTGTAGAATAATGGAACATGTTTTGTGTTCTCGTATTATGACGTTCTTAGATAATACAAATCTCCTTCATCATAACCAACATGGATTCCGCAAACAGAGATCATGTGAAACTCAGCTCGCCCTATTTGCCCAAGAAATTCACAGTGCCGTAGACACTGGCGAGCAGATTGATGCCGTATTCCTGGACTTCAGGAAGGCATTTGATACGGTTCCGCACTTACGTTTAGTGAAAAAAATACGAGCTTACGGAATATCGGACCAGGTTTGTGATTGGATTCAGGATTTCCTAGAAGAAAGAACACAACATGTCATTCTTAACGGTTCAAAATCTGCAGATGTAGAGGTAATTTCGGGAGTACCGCAGGGAAGCGTGATAGGACCTTTATTGTTTACAATATACATAAATGACTTAGTTGACAACATCGGTAGCTCCGTGAGGCTATTTGCAGATGACACGGTTGTCTACAAGAAAGTAGCAACATCAGAAGACTCGTACGTACTCCAGGAGGACCTGCAGAGGATTAATGCATGGTGCGACAGCTGGCAGCTTTCCCTAAACGTAGATAAATGTAATATAATGCGCATACATAGGGGCAGAAATCCATTCCAGTACGATTATGCCATAGGTGGTAAATCATTGGAAGCGGTAACGACCGTAAAATACTTAGGAGTTACTATCCGGAGCGATCTGAAGTGGAATGATCACATAAAACAAATAGTGGGAAAAGCAGGCGCCAGGTTGAGATTCATAGGAAGAATTCTAAGAAAATGTGACTCATCGACGAAAGAAGTAGCTTACAAAACGCTTGTTCGTCCGATTCTTGAGTATTGCTCATCAGTATGGGACCCTTACCAGGTTGGATTAATAGAAGAGATAGACATGATCCAGCGAAAAGCAGCGCGATTCGTCATGGGGACATTTAGTCAGCGCGAGAGCGTTACGGAGATGCTGAACAAGCTCCAGTGGCGGACACTTCAAGAAAGGCGTTACGCAATACGGAGAGGTTTACTATCGAAATTACGAGAGAGCACATTCCGGGAAGAGATGGGCAACATATTACTACCGCCCACATATATCTCGCGTAATGATCACAACGAAAAGATCCGAGAAATTAGAGCAAATACGGAGACTTACAAGCAGTCGTTCTTTCCACGCACAATTCGTGAATGGAACAGGGAAGGGGGGATCAGATAGTGGTACAATAAGTACCCTCCGCCACACACCGTAAGGTGGCTCGCGGAGTATAGATGTAGATGTAGATGTAGATGCCTGTCATCTCGACTGCTAGTGATACGAAGCCGTTGGCATCCAGCACGGCGTTCAATATTACCCTCCTGAACCCACCGATTCCATATACTGCTAGCAGACATTGGATCTCGACCAACGCTAGCAGAAATGTCGCGATACGATAAACCGCAATCGCAATAGGCTACAATCCGACCTTTATCAAATTCGGAAACATGATGGTACGCATTTCTCCTCCTTACACGAGGCATCACAACAACGTCTCACCAGACAACGCCCGTCAACTGCTGCTTGTGTATGAGAAATCGGATGGAAACTTTCCTCATGTCAGCATGTTGTAGGTGTCGCCACCGGCGCCAACCTCGTGTCAGTGCTCTGAAAAGCTATTCATTTGCATATCACAGCATCTTCTTCCTGTCGGTTAAATTTCGCGTCTGTAGCACGTCATCTTCGTGGTGTAGCAATTTTAATGGCCAGTAGTGTACTTCTACAAATACACTCTGCCATTCACTGTGCCTTACAGTGACGCGAACTTCGATGATAACTGCATTTATTGGTCTACCTGTGCAAACAGAACACTCGTCTCCTCTACAACTTGTTGCTTTTGGGAATAATGATTTGACTGTCAAAAAATTTAATTTACTGTACTTGTAAGGTGCGATGCAAGACGGTATCTTACCAATTTTAAAAAATGCAACTCGGGATGTGCAATGCGAGAGTGCAAACAGAGCGATGAAAGTATATGAAGATGGGGAACTAATCTTAACGACTGATAAATGGAAAAAAGACTCCAAGATTAACTGTACTTCACTAAGCTGTAAACAAATATGTACGTTTTCATAAAGTTCTCGCACCTAGACAAGTTAGCAAAATATATCTTAATAACTCTCCTATGTACAGTTGCCTCCCTTGATACTTGTTTCAACTATACGACAATACTATCTGTAATGCTTTTTTTAAAAAGATTATCACTACCAGCCACAAACTTTGTCAAATACTGTATTACTTATTTATTTAGCGACATGTTTCGAGGGAATACCTCATCTTTAGGCTAAATGGCACTACAAACACAACTTTACAATAAGGTCATACTGATGTTACATAGTCTTTTCGTAAATGCTGTGGTCATCCTGTGGAAGCAGAGAAAACTTCCACAGGATGACCACAGCATTTACGAAAAGACTATGTAACTTCAGTATGACCTCATTGTAAAGTTGTTTTTGTAATGTCATTTAGCCAGGAGGTGAGGTATTCCCTCGAAATATGTCGCTAAATAAATAAGTTTGTGACTGGTAGTAGTAATTAAAAAAAAAAAAAAAAAACTTTACAAATTTCTTGAGACAGTCACCGTTGAAAAATAGTCAACATGGCTTGAAATTCTACAGTAACATTTGCTTCAATATAAAATTTCTACATCAAACAGCAACCATACGCAGTGTTCTAACAATGAGAAGCTATACAGTTACAAATATATAAAAAAAACTGGATTACCTTAAAAAAGTTGACTTTTATCATTCTCCCATTACTGTAACTCATTTGCTCAATATCTTTCCTGAAAACATATTATTACAAAATCCTTTTTAAATAATTGTGCTCCACTACACAGTACGCCAGATTCTGTGCCTTTTAAAGACAGTATATTGCCAGACTGTCCAACACACTCTGCTGCTGTTACTCTCGGACTTACTCTGAGGAAGCAAAGTTAACGTCATTGGTCAACACCTCTGGCCTCAAGCGCAGTCTTACAAACAATATGATTACATCGATATCACAGAGACTGAGTAAGTTTATCCAGTTGGGAACTTCATTCACATTTATGGCCAAAACTTCCAGAAAACCGTCACGGCAAATAGAACAGCCGTCTTTCAATCGTTGCATGAGCTTTCCATTCCTTTGCAGGAATACAGGACCTGCATTTATTCATTTTGAGACGACTGGAAGCTGTTCTAAATGCCATATGTTTTGCTGCACCATATTAGCTACGGTAATATTTAGTATTTTTAGTGTTTCAATATTTTTGTCCATCCCCTGTATGTCGCAGTAATTCCAGCAATCAAAGATACTCAAAAAATCGTGAATTATGTCATTCTGAGTTGCCTTCCAAATAGAGTTTTTCTGTGAATGCACTGTCGCACATGTTTATTATTATTAGTTTCTTACCATGAAGCGGCATCTGTGACCTGTTTAAAGCTATGATATTCCATCGTACACTGTCCGTTTCTCTCCAATCACTGGTGGCTGATACTCTCCTTTCATTTTCATTAAAAAGAGTGATTTATGTCAGAATCGCAGAAACGCTCTGAAAACAATTGACTGCGCACGGAGAGCAGTTGTCTTGTGACAGCCAGAGCGAGAGCACCAGCAGCAGCGAGTACTGTTTGTATGAAGCGTTTATTTTGCATTTTGTTTACGACCTTCCACTAAGGAAGAGATTCTATTTGTGTTTATCTGCTCTGCATAGTAACTAACAGTTCTTGATAAAACATTACGTAGTTTTCGTGTTAGATTTCTTAGTGTTTTCTTGATCGTTTAGAACAGAAAGCGCCCTAAAACCGTCTTTTGTTTGTTTCGCGGCCGTTAGCCACTAGTCACTTGAATCAGCAGTTGTCTTGTGACAGCCAGAGCGAGAGCACCAGCAGCAGCGAGTACTGTTTGTATAAAGCGTTTATTTTGCATTTTGTTTACGACCTTCCACTAAGGAAGGGATTCTATTTGTGTTTATCTGCTCTGCATAGTAACTAACAGTTCTTGATAAAACTTTACGTAGTTTTCGTGTTAGATTTCTTAGTGTTTTCTTGATCGTTTAGAACAGAAAACGCCCTAAAACCGTCTTTTGTTTGTTTCGCGGCCGTTAGCCACTAGTCACTTGAATCAGCAGTTGTCTTGTGACAGCCAGAGCGAGAGCACCAGCAGCAGCGAGTACTGTTTGTATAAAGCGTTTTTGTACTTATTTGCTGCGCTTAGCTTTTAAATAGTTTTTCTGGGAAAACCTAGCGTAGTTTTCGCGTCTCGTATTTCAGTGAGTGTTTCTTGATTATCAGAGTAGCTCATCAGAAGATTATCTTGGGAATTTGTCACCGTATAGAGTAGGGTAAACATAGTCATGTGTAGGGACTGTGGTTGTTGTGAGCGGACGCAAGGAGAATTGGCCACTCTTCGGGGGCAGGTGGAGGCTTTGTCTGTTAGGCTCATCGAGCTCGAGGCGCAGGCGTCGGCTCGTAGTGGCGTTGGGGCAACTGTGGTGAGACCTATGCCTACTTCGGTGGCCTTGGAATCACATGGAACCCCTGATGTCGCTGCGTCTTCCGGCAGTGAGCATCTTACCGGTCAGCCATCACTCCAGGGTGAATGGCGGACAGTGGTGGGCTCGCGCGTGCCTGGCCGAAAGGCGAAGGTGGGATCTGGCCGCGTGGCAGCTGCCTTACCCCTTTCCAACAGGTACGGGGTGCTTCCTAGTGGTGATGACATCGTTTCCGAGCCACCACAGGATGCCTCGCCTGTTGGGCCAGTGGCCGATTCTCCGGCAAGGTCCCGACAGTCACAGAGGGCGGGCCTATTAGTTATAGGGAGCTCCAACGTTAGGCGGGTTATGGAGCCCCTCAGGAAAATAGCGGGTAGGTCGGGGAAGAATGCCAGTGTGCACTCGGTGTGCTTGCCGGGGGGTCTCGTCCGTAATGTGGAGGAGGCCCTTCCGGCAGCTATTGAACGCACTGGGTGTGACCGGCTGCAGATAGTAGCACATGTCGGAACGAATGACGCCTGCCGCTTGGGTTCTGAGGCCATCCTTGGTTCCTTCCGGCGGCTGGCTGATTTGGTGAAGACAACCAGCATCGCACGCGGAGTGCAAGCTGAGCTTAATATCTGCAGCATAGTGCCCAGAGTCGATCGCGGTCCTCTGGTTTGGAGCCGTGTGGAGGGTCTAAACCAGAGGCTCAGACGACTCTGCGACTATAATGGTTGCAAATTCATCGACCTCCGTTATTGGGTGGAGAACTGTAGGGCCCCCCTAGACAGGTCAGGCGTGCACTACACACCGGAAGCAGCTACTAGGGTAGCAGAGTACGTGTGGCGTGCACACGGGGGTTTTTTTAGGTTAGAGGGACCCCCCCTTGGGCGAAACGATAAAATACCTGACGGCTTACCAGAGAGGACATTATCATCGTTGATAAAGAACGTCCGTCCTCAGAGACCAAAAACAGGAAAAGTTAACGTAATATTGGTAAACTGCAGGAGTATCCAGGGCAAGGTTCCTGAATTAGTATCTATTATTGAAGGAAATAGTGCGCATATAGTATTAGGAACGGAAAGTTGGTTAAAACCGGAAGTGAACAGTAACGAAATCCTAGACACAGAATGGAATATATACCGCAAGGATAGGATAAACGCCAATGGTGGAGGAGTATTTATAGCAGTAAAGAATTCAATAATATCCAGTGAAGTTATTAGCGAATGCGAATGTGAAATAATCTGGGTTAAGTTAAGTATCAAAGGTGGGTCAGATATGATAGTCGGATGCTTCTATAGACCACCTGCATCAGCAACCGTAGTAGTTGAGCGCCTCAGAGAGAACCTGCAGAACGTCGTGAAGAAGTTTCGTGATCATACTATTGTAATAGGGGGAGACTTCAATCTACCAGGTATAGAATGGGATAGTCACACAATCAGAACTGGAGCCAGGGACAGAGACTCTTGTGACATTATCCTGACTGCCTTGTCCGAGAATTACTTCGAGCAGATAGTTAGAGAACCAACTCGTGAAGCTAACGTTTTAGACCTCATAGCAACAAATAGACCGGAACTTTTCGACTCCGTGAATGTAGAAGAGGGTATCAGTGATCATAAGTCAGGGGTTGCATCAATGACTACAAGTGTAATAAGAAATGCCAAGAAAGGAAGGAAAATATATTTGCTTAACAAGAGTGATAGGGCACAAATCGCAGAATATCTGAGTGACCACCATCAAACGTTCATTTCTGAGGAAGAGGATGTGGAACAAAAATGGAAAAAATTCAGAAACATCGTCCAGTACGCCTTAGATAAGTTCGTACCGACTAAGGTCCAAAGCGAGGGGAAAGATCCACCGTGGTAGAACAATCATGTACGAAAGGTACTACGGAAACAAAGAAAGCTTCATCATAGGTTTAAGAGTAGTCGAATCATAGCTGATAAGGAAAAGCTGAACGAAGCGAAAAAGAGCGTAAAGAGAGCAATGAGAGAAGCATTCAACGAATTCGAACATAAATCATTGGCAAACAATCTAAACAAGAACCCTAAAAAGTTTTGGTCATATGTAAAATCGGTAAGCGGATATAAATCCCCTATTCAGTCACTCGTTGACCACGATGGCACCGAAACAGAGGACGACCGAAGAAAGGCAGAAATACTGAATTCAGTGTTCCGAAACTGTTTCACTGCGGAAAATCGTAACACGGTCCCTGACTTCAGCCGTCGCACGGACGCCAAAATGGAAAATATTGAAATAAACGATATCGGAATTGAAAAACAACTGCTATCACTTAGTAGCGGAAAAGCATCCGGACCAGACGAGATACCCTTAAGATTCTACAGTGATTATGCTAAAGAACTTGCCCCCTTTCTATCAGCAATTTATCGTAGATCGCTGGAAGAACGTAAAGTACCTAGGGACTGGAAGAAAGCGCAGGTCGTTCCCATTTTCAAGAAGGGTCATAAATCAGATGCGAGTAATTATAGGCCTATTTCGCTTACGTCAATCTGTTGTAGAATAATGGAACATGTTTTGTGTTCTCGTATTATGACGTTCTTAGATAATACAAATCTCCTTCATCATAACCAACATGGATTCCGCAAACAGAGATCATGTGAAACTCAGCTCGCCCTATTTGCCCAAGAAATTCACAGTGCCGTAGACACTGGCGAGCAGATTGATGCCGTATTCCTGGACTTCAGGAAGGCATTTGATACGGTTCCGCACTTACGTTTAGTGAAAAAAATACGAGCTTACGGAATATCGGACCAGGTTTGTGATTGGATTCAGGATTTCCTAGAAGAAAGAACACAACATGTCATTCTTAACGGTTCAAAATCTGCAGATGTAGAGGTAATTTCGGGAGTACCGCAGGGAAGCGTGATAGGACCTTTATTGTTTACAATATACATAAATGACTTAGTTGACAACATCGGTAGCTCCGTGAGGCTATTTGCAGATGACACGGTTGTCTACAAGAAAGTAGCAACATCAGAAGACTCGTACGTACTCCAGGAGGACCTGCAGAGGATTAATGCATGGTGCGACAGCTGGCAGCTTTCCCTAAACGTAGATAAATGTAATATAATGCGCATACATAGGGGCAGAAATCCATTCCAGTACGATTATTCCATAGGTGGTAAATCATTGGAAGCGGTAACGACCGTAAAATACTTAGGAGTTACTATCCGGAGCGATCTGAAGTGGAATGATCACATAAAACAAATAGTGGGAAAAGCAGGCGCCAGGTTGAGATTCATAGGAAGAATTCTAAGAAAATGTGACTCATCGACGAAAGAAGTAGCTTACAAAACGCTTGTTCGTCCGATTCTTGAGTATTGCTCATCAGTATGGGACCCTTACCAGGTTGGATTAATAGAAGAGATAGACATGATCCAGCGAAAAGCAGCGCGATTCGTCATGGGGACATTTAGTCAGCGCGAGAGCGTTACGGAGATGCTGAACAAGCTCCAGTGGCGGACACTTCAAGAAAGGCGTTACGCAATACGGAGAGGTTTATTATCGAAATTACGAGAGAGCACATTCCGGGAAGAGATGGGCAACATATTACTACCGCCCACATATATCTCGCGTAATGATCACAACGAAAAGATCCGAGAAATTAGAGCAAATACGGAGACTTACAAGCAGTCGTTCTTTCCACGCACAATTCGTGAATGGAACAGGGAAGGGGGGATCAGATAGTGGTACAATAAGTACCCTCCGCCACACACCGTAAGGTGGCTCGCGGAGTATAGATGTAGATGTAGATGTAGATATATTGTAAGGTATTTTGTTACATTCTGCTACCGCTGTAACGTGCAGTGTACAGGAATACTAAGTATCTGCTCGTATGACCTGACGACTTTAAGGATTATGGTATATAACTTTAGATGTGAGCAGTATAAAAAAAATCTTTGGAAAGAAATTGCGAAGATTTAGCTTCAAAAACATGCCAAAAATTGAGTGTTCGAAGTCGCTATTCCTTGCAGCCTAAGATACAGAGGCCAATACATTACGCGTTATACTAATTCTGTCTAGTCTTTTAACGATGAAAGATGGTATCTTCGATACTTATTTCAGGAGACTGGAATAATAAGTTTATGTTTAGCTGTAAGAAGCTCAGTAATTATTCGCGATTTACTATAGTAAAAAAGAAACAAATACGTCTACCAATTCTTTCTGTAAAGAGAACAGCCGAAAGGGCGATGAAAAACTGCCGCGTAATATTACAAATATTACATAATTTTCGTAATTTAGTAAGTGAAAAAAAGAAGTGCGACCAAGTTTCAAATGGGGCGCGCAAAGCACCTCTGAATTCTTACGTTTCCAGAGCAGATATTATTACTGTCGTTGCGTATCACTAAATTATGCAATTAATATCACACTGCAAGGTGATGAAAATCTTTGCTGCTACTGACACAATGTCGTTATATTATAAACCTCATACAGTGTACTAAGTCTTTCATTACGTGAGCGAGGTGCATGGCATGCAGCTTACCACACGCGTCTACCAGGCACGCAAGCCGTTAACTACGATTAAAATTACATGCGTTGGAACTGGTTTCCTACAGTCAGAGTGCTCGAATCTTCTCAAATACAGCGATTATTCTTTATTTCCAAATCTAATCAAAAATCTATTATTTTTATTCACTTAATTGATTTAAATGTAATTTTCTGTAATTTCTAATACTTTCCTGCATTGTTTTCGTCATCGTATTGACTTCTTTTATTTGCTCTTGTTTTTCTTCCTATCATTCTTTTCTCGTTTCCAATCTGCCTGTGTCGCCTATATTCTGCAGTCATGTGACAATCAGGACTGCTCCTGTAGCCAGAATATCGACAAATTACAGTTTTTTGGCAGCGCTGAAACTGACGATTTTCTGTCTTGAGTTTGCTCGCCGTGAACAAAGCAGTCGTGATTTTATTTCTGGTGCAGACAGCTGACCGCCATGTTCTCGGATACATTACGCAGCGCGAGGTTGTGTGAACTTAGAACACGAGATTAAATTCAGGGCTACAAAATGCGCCCTGTGCCACAGTTCAGTCGTTGGTCATTGAAAATCAGTTGTCGACAGAGCATCTCGCACCTCTGGCATATCTCGCGGCGGCCTGGTCCAACATTACTCTGTATTACACACTAACAGAATTTGTATGTCGCCTTAAACGAGCGAAAGCCGGCAGCCGACGCGGCAACACAGTAGCGTCAAGCGACAGACATCAGCTGCCAGGTAATTTTAATCGAGCTGTAGCACTAGCGTCATGACTTAATATGGGCAGCGATGGCTTGTATAAAGCCAGACTGGTTAGTGTCCTAGTTAGAGGGTACGCTAATTAACTGTCGAGTCACAGGCACACAGATAGATAATTGCCCAGAGTAGACGCAGCAGTACGGAAAAAATCTAGGTTGATGCGTACTATCGGATCAACTTGCGCCCGCCATTGCTAACTGATTATACTATGCACTTGTAGATTGCAGTTCTTCTTTTGTGGAGGCTTCATTAGTAACTGTGAACTCAGAACGGCGATAGTAATAGACGAGGTGTAATAGACACATTAGGAATTCGGCAAGAAGATAGAAATTGATATTAACGTATAGAGGGCAGCGCGGTGTAGCCGCGCGGTCTAGTGCGTCTTGTCACGGTTCGCGCGGCTCCCCCCCCCCCCCCCCCGTCGGAGGTTCGAGTCCTCTCTCGTGCATGAGTGTGTGTGTTGTCCTTAGCGTAAGTTAGTTTAAGTTAGATTAAATAGTATGTAAGCCTACGGACAGATGACCTCAGCTGTTTGGTCCCATAGGACCTTACCACAAATTTCCAACGTGTAGAGGAAAAATACAAGTTTGTAAGTAAAGCAGGAAATATCATAGTACTCATTTTAGACATTTTACGATATTGGTTCAGATTGCCAGAGGTAATAAAAGAACGGCTCTTAAGAGATATGTACGCCAGGAGCACTAAACTGAGATTTGTTTCCACACACACACACACACACATATATATATATATATATATATATATATATATATATATATATATATATATATATATATATATATATATATATATCCTGTCCTAGAAGTTTTATAGTCATTTCATATTGTTGGTAACCTATATTGGTTTAATATTTAGTATTGGCTATCAGTAAGTACAATTCCGATTATATTCTGACTTAAATACAAGAACTTAAACCTGGTCTCATGACCGGCGGGCTTGACAACTTGTAACATGTATTTTACGAGAAATACTGTTATGTTTGTAGGCATTGATGTAATGTAGTTTTTGAAAAATATTGCTGCGTGCTTAGTTCCATCTGAAGACGGAACACGTTGTCTCGATATTGACCATGTAATATGAAAAAGTTGTAAAACCAGTCTTGCAGCCAGAGGCTATTCTAATTTGTAATTGCTATTTTGTGATACATCACATTAGAATCTAACTAATCAGATCCTTTTTGTTCTAGAGAAAACTGTTTCGATTAATGCAAGCGGTTGCTCCTTCAGAGAAACTGTCAGGTAGCATTAATCTGGCTCTGTATTTTATTCAGTTACTAGCGGAAAAAAACCGGCGCTGCCCAGTTACTTATTTACAACTGTGGGTTCACAAATGGTTCAAATGGCTCTGAGCACTATGGGACTTAACATCTGACGTCATCAGTCCCCTAGAACTTAGAACTACTTAAACCTAACTAACCTAAGGACATCACACGCATGCATGCCCGAGGCAGGATTCGAACCTGCGACCGTAGCGGTCGCGCGGTTCCAGATTGTAGTACCTAGAACCGCTCGGCCACTCTGGTGCGTTCACATCCGTACCATGAAGGGTCTGGCCTTGTGCCTAATGTTCATGACGTCATAACTCGTGAACTATGTGTCATACAAAGACATAAGTTTGTAGGTACTCTCAGCGGCATATGGCGATACTATCTGCGAAATGTGTTGTGAACAGCGTCACCAGCAATGAACTAATAAATTTAAAGGTCATGCACGATGCACGTTTCTTTAATGCATCTCATTGCTTATGGTATCATATCTCTTCAACTGTGTGTTGTACAACGATATAATTTTGCACTTACATTCAGTTGTGTATGTGCGTACCGTCTGAAAATGTGTCTCCAATACTTTTAGTAGTAAAGAATTAATAAATTATAAAGAGGTTGAAATTATCAGCTGACGAAGTGCAAATCAAAGGTTTATTAGCTCTTGACCTAGGTCTCGATATTTCTAAAAATATCTTCTTCAGAAGTCGCTGTGGTCTCATTCTCAAACACAGGATGAATGAAGTCTGGGAATTCACACATAGCAGGCTACGCTTACTTTCCACCTCTGTACCTTTGATGGATGGTAGTTCTTACCCTCATTGTGATCGTCGCCTAACAGTAAAATCGAGTTTGGTTGAAATCAGGCCAGTGATTTGGGAGGAGATGTGGAAAACACACACATTTTTATACTACGTATGGATTTGAAGTAGCGATCATACAGGCACAGTCGGATGAAACAATCAATAAGCCATAGGCTACCACCCGCCCAACTCTGCGTCTCCACACTTCATGATTTCTGCAAAGGAGGTGATTTTCCTTTTGTGTTCATTTTTCCAGAAGACACGTCCGTTGTCTAAAATTAAGCAGCACGTCGATCCCAGCGCGCTGTGAGAAGCTCTGACACGTGCGCCGCTGGCGACTAAACAGAGAACCGCCCAGTACATCGTCCACAGGAGCGCTGTCTCTCCCGACGTCGGCCTTTCACCTGTTCACAAAGCGCGACAGGCGACGGCCGTCATCGGCAGGGAAATTGTCCGCCTCCGCCTTCCGTGTGCTGCAGGTGCGGCTACAGCCGTAGACAGGAGCAGCCCCGCCAGAGGCGCCGGAAGGCGAGGAAACTTGCTTCTTGCTGCCAACGCCCGAAGGGCTCCTCCGAGTGAGACGCGCCGGTTGGAGAGGCCCTGTCCCAGGGGCGGCGCCGCCCATCCATCTGGGTCCACGTCACACCGGCGGCAGCAACACACAACTTTGCTACAGGAATACTCGTCGCTAACTGCCGAAATTATCGACGTCTATGTGTAAAATTTTATCTCAAGCTTTCCCTGAGTTGTTCTCGATCCTCGCAATAAGCGCCACACACACTTTCCTCTGGTTCACTAAATGTGAGGCATGTATCCGTGTTATTTCCTACTGATATTTCGGGCACATATCTTCTGGCAATGCAGGAATGAACTCACAGATTGACGACAAGCGTTATTGTTTTTTATCGTTATTCTAATTTCCCACGAGTGGTGGGTTGGTTGGTTGATTTAGGGGATGGGACCAAACAGCAAGGGTATCGGTCTCATCGGATTAGAGAAGGATGGGGAAGGAAGTTGGCCGTACACTTACACAGGAACCATCCCAGCGTTTTCTTGAAGCGATTAAGGTTCAAATGGCTCTGAGCACTATGGGACTTAACATCTGTGGTCATCAGTCCCCTAGACTTAGAACTACTTAAACTTAACTAACCTAAGGACATCACATACATCCATGCCCGAGGCAGGATTCGAACCTGTGACCGTAGCAGTCGCGCGGTTCCGGACTGAGCGCCGAGAACCGCTAGACCACCGCGGCCGGCATTTGAATACAAAAATGACCTGCCTGTCCTAGTGGGCAGCCGTCTGCGGTTGTTTGCTGATGGTGTGGTGTACGGGAAGTGTCTAAGTTCACTAACTATAGGAGGATACAAGATGACGGGACACAAGATGACTTAGACACAATTTCTAGTTGGTGTGTTGAACGGCAGATAGCTCTAAATGTAAAAAAAAAAAAAAAAAAATGTAATTTAATACCGATGAATAGGAACTACCAGTAATGTTCAATACAGCGTTAGCAGTGTCCTTCCTTATACAGTCACGTCCTTTAAATATATGGGCGTAGTTTGTAAAGTGATATGAAATGGAACGAGCATATGAGGATAGTGGCAGGAAAGACGAATAGTCGACTTCGCTTTATTGGGAGAATTTTGGGAAAGGGTGGTTCAACTGTGAAGGAAACCGTACACATGACACCAGTGCGGCGTAGAAGAATACTGACACGCGGGAGTTAGGGAAAGCAGGAAAGGTGTAGACGGTGCCTAATCAGTTCCCGTTGGTTGCACTGAAAACACATACACTTTATTTTCAAAAAACAAAACTCTCAATATTCATTTCAAAAAAGATTTTACTACACTGGCAGCTGAAAGCCTTATTAGAAGAATTGCAAGTTATTGTCTGCTGGAGGCCACAAGTAGTGTTAAACACAATCAATGGCTGAAGGCCTGATTAAGATGGCTCAAAATTATTCGTCGGCTGAAGGCCAGAAGCAATTTCAAAATTACACAATTGCTGAACGCCTGAATTACAAGTGAGGAAGGCAGTTACGCATTAACAAATACTAAGATATTTTCTTCTTAACAATCAAAATGGCAACAAGCTGTAGTAACGACTGAAGGCCTTATTAAGAAAGAGTTGCAAATTATTGGTCGGCTGAAGACCACAAACAATGTTACACACAATCAATGGCTGAAGGCCGGAATTACAAGTGGGGAAGGCAATAACACGTTAAAACATTAGGGTCAATTTTAAACAATTATGACATCTTGTCCAAATAAGAGGGAGTGATCCACAGACAGTGCTCCCTGGATCGACCGGAGGAAGCTGACTACAGCTGTGTAAGCAGTGAGACAGGCAGCCAAGAGTTGTACTCATGTAACAGTATGGCAACTCACACTAGGGGTAGCTTAAGCGCCGACCGACAGACTAACCAATCCGCCTAACGTCCGAACACCGGTACAACGATGGAATATTTTTAGGCAAGGGCGAAGAGATGAGCAGCACCACGTCTTCAGAAACACACCGAAGGCCGAAGGAAACACTAGAACCAAGCTAGACCTCCCAAAAACATATGCACAGTACAATTCAGGAGGCTGTCGAACTACACGCCGTGTCGGACAGCATCAACACGACGAGGAAAGGTAGACTGCCGGAAAGTTTCACCAACCTCCAGGGCAGGTAACTCGGACGTTAGCGGCCGCAAGCAGAAAATACCGGTGGTTGCACTTCACTAATAAGAGTAACACTAACAAGGGGAGGCCGCCATTTGTGAAATTCAGATTCGATTCATACTACGCATAATAAAAGCTCATGGCCAGAGGTGTATTGTGGCAAAGCACCAAGATGCACTTCTCAGCCGTTGTCGAGAAAATCGACAGTTAAAAGAAACCGTTGCGGTGAAATACTCTCTACGATTAACAGCTTTCTACAGCGTCGTGGCGCAGAGGTAAGATCTCGGGTTAGTAATACGAAGGTCGCAGGATCGAAACTCGCGCCATGCAATTTTTTTTATTATTAGTTTTTTTGTAAAATATATATATATATATATATATATATATATATATATATATACTATTAATGAATTGCTTATGCATGTTGGTGAAGGCGGATCGCTCTCCAATTGTACCGCCTCCATTTTTCCGTTTGTTCAACAGGGTGTATCAAAGCTCTCCCGTCCGCACTGATTTTCGACGATGTTATAAGTTGCGCTAGGGACCGCATCTACCTTCTTTCTAAGTTAGCAGGCAACTACGCTGTTATGCGGCGGCTCGTTTCGGCCCATTCAACATCTGTCCTTCAAGTGTAACGAGCGAGTAACGTAGTTTATATTTCATACCTGCCACAGCAAATTTGTGTTCGTGGGGTCTCTTCTAATTCGAACGTTTGACTTACGCTATTATTATTCGTTTCGGAATATCGTTTCTACGTCTTCCTTTAACTATACGTAGTTAACATTATGAAGACAATTAATAACATTTGTGGAATACAACTTTGTTTGCGGAAAACATAATGTTGTCCGAAGTCGCCAGTTTTTCCACGACAAACGACTTTCAACAACTTATTATATGCATAATTGTTGCAACTGATTGCCGGGAACTATATATATATATATACATATATATATATATATTTGAATTACAAAAAACAAATACTAAAAAAAAAAAACGTTGCATTGTGCGACATTCGATCCGGCGACCTTCGTATTACGAACCCGAGCGCTTACCGCTGCACCACGACGCTGTAGAAAGTTATTAATCGTAGAGGGTATTTCACCGCAACGGTTTCTTTTAACTGTCGATTTTCTCGACAGCGGCTGAGAAGTGCATCTTGGTGCTTTGCCACATTACACCTCTGGCCATGAGCTTTTATTATGCGCAATATGAATCGAAACTGAATTTTACAATTGGCGGCCTCCCCTTGTAAATCCAAACTAACATCCAGGAGTAGAAGCAGCTAATAGATTCCATCCACCTGACAGACTCCACTTGTTGCGGTTGGTCTCACCGACCGTGGGAACAGCGACACGCAAACAACAGCGACATCTCAAACAGTGGAGGTTTCAGCACTGGACACGGTTCACTCAACTTCAAACGTCCTGGGTTCGGTCGTCGGCTACAGACCCTCGATCCGACAGTGCCTGCACGCCGCCAGCGGTCCCGGCCTGCCCTCGCACTGCGGACAACTACCGACACCAGAACGCAGGCAGCATTTAAGTAACTGGACATTAAAACCCACAAGATGCACATGGGTCCACGAAGACAGTTCCACGAAGTCTCAAACAATACTAAAACCAGTCACTGTGAAACAACACGGACGAATTATAAGCCCGCACAAACACAGAGAAGCCAGAAGTGGTCGGAAAACCAAATGGACGTCGTCCGCTTCGACGACCGACCGAACGACCAACCAACGGTCGTCCCCGCTCAAGTCAGGCACGGGAAAGATCCCAGTGTAAATCGTCCACTGACAACTTATTGCCATGAGGGCACTTTCACGGACACACACACACACACACACACACACACACACACACACACACACACACACACACACAAAAGAACACACACACACACACACACACATGTGGAAGTCGCACTACTGTAGAACTAAAACTCGCTGAATCCGGTCCTTAACGTGGTTGTGCACTCTCGCGACCACATCCTTCCGTCGGACAGTGCATGTGTGTCGCCAGCGGTCGGCGAGTACTGGCTGTCGGCACCTCCCTGCTGCTCCGTCCCAACTCCCCTAGCTCGACACACGACGACCCGGAAATAGTAGAGGCCGCTCCAAAGATGGTACCACAGTACGCGCTATCGATAAGCGCTGCTGCTGCCACTCACGGACAGATAAGGGGAGCAAACGTAGCGGCGCCAGAAAACGAGACACCACTATCGCTATTACAAGATGCCAAGCTATGAACGGCATCAACGCGAGCCGCACATGGCTAAAATACTACCGAGTATTTTGGGTTCCGCTTCAAGTCGGATTTAAAGGAAGACATCGAAGCAATTCAGAGCCTGTTGCTAGATATGTTACCGGTATGTTCGGACAGCGCTCAAGTATTACGGAGATGCTTCGGGAACTCACATGGGAATCCCTGGAAGGAAGGCGAAGTTGTTTTCGAGGAACACTACTGTGAGGAGTTACATAACCGGCATTGAGGCTGACTGCAGAGCGATTCAACTGACACCAACATATGCTTCGCGTATGGACGACGAAGGTAAGATATGAGAAATTAGGGCTCGTACAGAAGCATGTAAATAGTCGTCTTTCCCTCGCCCTATTTGCCAGTGGAACAGGAAAATGAAACAACTAATAGTGGTACAGCCTACCCTCCGCCACGCACCGTGTGGTGGCATGCGGAAGGTGCACGTAGCTGTATATGTTGCACTCCGCTACTCAGCCAAAGGTTTTATATATTTAATACAAGTTTTAAAGTATTTAGATTTTATATTACATTTACAATGCAATCACTGAAGATAACGTTCTACTGCTATGGTACAATGGTGACGCTGATGCACGAAAATAATCAGCTTCATGATGAAGGTCGGATGATGCGTGTGACTACTGGGCCTAGTGGAACTGCAGGAAGCGATGAAAAGTCGTTCAGGGGTAGACAGAAAAGCGGAAGGATGGTGTGAAGTGGCGCGTTGTGACTGGGGTTGAAAAGAAGTGTATATCTTGGAACGGATTTCGTCTTCCTGTAACGGGAGCTGGTTGAAGTTCCAGCGAAGAAGGATGGATAAGACACGAAGGTGCATGGTCGGTGCGATGTGGAGGTAGTGGCGCAGCAGGATACCTGTATTGATACGTAGTAGACAGAATATTGGGCAGCAGGTTAAAGTTTTGCGTCCACACGTCCTCTAGGAAGAAAAGAGGGCGTGATTTATGGTTGAGTCAGTTTAGAATGTGAGTCGAGGAACGTAGACAGACGCGGAAGAATTTAGCTAAGGCAGAGACGATACGCTGTCGATGGCAGCCTTTTTTCAAGTTTATTGGCATTAGGAACGCGCCCACAGAGCCATCTCAACGCAGAAAATGTTACATGACGATTTCTTTTCACAATTTATGCTAGACATTACTTTAATTCGTACCCTGGTACGAAGCTACATAGGATTAACAAAAGACTGTTTCCACGTAAAACAAGATTTACATTGAGAGTATACTAAAAAGAGTAAACAAGGTGAAAGTGGGACACAGGACACACAGTAAACTATAAAACTCCTACTTATAACACATGTGAAAAGACAAATCATTGTTGGTAAACATTTGGGATATTCCAAATTTAGTCCATATTAATGGCTATATATCTCAATTAACAATAAAATGTCCTTTGTTTGTCCTGTGTGAATTGCTACAAAAGCTGCAGACGTGACTTGAATATTTCTGCAGGTTTGTAAGTACCATCTAGACAGAACAGGAGGACAGTTTACAATAACCAGAGTTGCGTATGGCACGCACACGTATAGGTACACCAGTATTCAGTGACATATGCGCAAAAGGTACATAGGGACTTGAACTTTTGGTCTTCCCCTGGCATTCTAAGTACCAGGAGCAATGTATTAGCAGCCCAGGGAGCTATATCTTAATGTTGGCACTGTTGACGAACTCGTACATTGCACCGTCGTTGGACGTTGACAAGGTTTGGAGGCTGCCTGGGAATTGATGAGCAAGAGTCTAAAGATTACATGCAAGAACGTTTATATGATACATGCTCCTAGGACATTGGCGAAATACATGGTTTAGACGTATTCTTTTCGTACTTACATTGAGAGGTGGCTCTTAGGTTGAGCCGATAGAGATCATTGTTGAACTTCCAATGATTAAATTCCAGCCATGCTATAACTGTCGTGAAACTCCTTGATGACTGTGTCTTATTATGCCCCAATTCACTTGGAATCGTGGAATGTACTAATGCGTAGTGGCCGGCCGCGGTAGCCGAGCGGTTCTAGGCGCTTCAGTCCGGAACCACGCGGCTGCTACGGTCGCAGGTTCGAATCCTGTCTCGGGCATGGATGTTATGTTTAAGTAGTTCTAAGTTTAGGGGACTGATGACCTCAGCTGTTAAGTCCCATAGTGCTTAGAACCATTTCAATCATTTTTTGAAATGCGTAGTGACTGCCCTTACTTTCAGAAGTCCGCGACCATTACTCTTGCCAGTCTGAGGACAAACGCTTTCTAAGCAAGGATATCGCATCTGTGAGAGGAAGTTTATCATATTTAATAGCTCCATGAAGAGATGCCTGCTTTGCTAGGGCATCTCCTTGTTCTTTTCCAAATATCCCAGAGTGGCCTTTCATTCATACCACCACGATGTTGCCAAAGTTCCTCTGGAGCCGAAACAAAACGTCGACAATTGCCTGCAACTTTTGGGTTGCTACAACTATTGTGGTGGTTTCTAATTGGTTACAGAACTGACTTACTGTCAGACATGATGACTGTTGTTTTTTCTGTGGTCGCCTGTGCGAATCGGAGGGCTTCCAAAATGGCAATTAGCTCGGCTGTCATAATAATCGATTGTGGCTCCAGCTTGTATAGGCCTTGTTGTTGGCTTAGGGATACCCCATAAACACTACCGGCGCCTTCACTAGACTTGAAACCATTTGTATACGCCATGCACGCGTTATGATAGTGAGGTAGGAATTCCATTGCCGTTGCGTTAGTTGGGTACTGATTTCGTCACGTTACTGGTCGTGATATCCGTCTGAACATTCGCTTCAACCAGTAAAGCGTTGGCTGTTGTTGACACGAACTCCCAAGAAACTATTCGCAAGACTATGTACTGCTCAGTATCGAATCTTTGGAGCTTGCCGTCTGAAGCTGATCGGTAGTACAGGTGGCCGTAGTCAGCGTCATTAGTAGGGACCGGTATAAAGACATCGCTGTCCGCCGATCAGTCTCAACATACTCCAGTCAGTAGACATGATGATGTTGTAGGCTTTTCAAATTCAAATGCTTCGAACTACTATGGGACTTAACATCTGAGGTCATCAGTCCCCTAGATTTAGAATTACGTAAACCTAATTAACCTAGGGACATCATACACATCCATGCCAGAGGCAGGATTCCAACCTGCGACCGTAGCAGCAGCACAGTTCCGGACTGAAGCGCCTAGTACCGCTCGGTCACAGTGGTGGACGTAGTCTTTTTCATATCTAGTAATGCTATGTCGGATATGAGGATCCCATATTAGTTTATCATCGATAACCATCCCTGAATATTGAATTGTTTTCGCAACTGGAAAAGTACAGGATGATTATAATTAAAGTTAAACTTTCAAACAGCTGTAGAAATAACACCACTGGTCAGAATGACGTCAAATTCCAACGGAATATTATTGGAGAAGGGGGAAAACGTATGGCAGAAGAAAAATAAATAGTTACAAAATGTAGCAATAGATGGCGCTGTAAAGATCATAATTTAACAGTGTCGACTACAAATGACAAATGAATCATACAACAATGCCTAAGGTGTACGATTGACGTTAAACAAACTGTACTACTCAGTGTGCATGGGTGTACATGTGTAATACTGTTAGTTCTGTTAGACCATCCATCACGGCAAGGTCATATCATATAGATGGAAGAAATTGGTTTTTAATTGCCCTGAGGCCAAAAACCGCATTAAAAGCATCAATCAAAATCAAATCGGATTATTAATTTCCGTGTGACTGGCGTAAAACATGTTCAATATGCTGTCCACTATTTTTAGCAACAAGTTGAAATCGAGAAACAGCATGTTCCACAATTGATCGAAGTGTTTCCGGGGCCACTTTCAGAATGTGTTGCGCAATGTGTGGCTTCAATGCAACTAAGTTTGCAATCGGAACACTGAACCCAACATGTTTCAGATAGCCCCACAGCCAGAAGTCACACGGAAGAAGATAAGGTGATGAGGACGGCCAGGCTGTAGGGAAATGGCGGCTGATAATTATAGCAGTTCCGAAAAGGCGCTTCAACAGCTGCTTAACAGGGTTTGCAACGTGCGAAGGTGCGCCATCTTGCATAAAAATGATCACATCCACGCTATTGGAGAGCTGGAATGACGTGGTTGCTCAAAAGACTATCATAGCGCTTACCAGTGACGGTACAGGTAACAGGACCGGAATCAACTGTCTCTTCGAAAAAATGTGGCTGTATGATAAATTATGCCGTAAATCTGCACCACACGGTGACCTTTTCAGGATCAAGTGGTTGCTCTGCGTGTGGATATTCGACAATCCTGTGTATTGGCATATCCTGTGAGATGGAAGTGGGCTTCGTCTGTCCACAAAACCTTCCACGGCCAATCATTGTCCACTTGCACGCGAGCAAGAAATTATAAAGCAGAGGTCACTCTTGCTGGTAGGTCAACAGGAAACAACTCGTGCACATGGATAATTTTGAATGGATAGCAAAGAAGGATGTTGTGTAGGATTTTGCGCTCCGTGCTCACGGGTATGTCCAATGTTCGGGCAGTTCTCCGTGCACTACACATTTGCACACCACCACTCGTCTCCTCCTACATTGCTGTGGCCACTGCTTACGCTGACGTCGAATCGATTCATTTCCTCCCTCTACCAGGTTGCACACTAAAAGAACCCGTCTTTTAGAATTTCCGAACCATTTTCTCCAGACCCACGGCAGTCATTGGACTAACGCCTTTTTTCAAACCCTTCAGTGTACGGGAAATTCTGCAGAGCGACGTGTGCACAGTCATCATCCTTGTAATACAGCTTTACAAGCAGAGTGCGATTCTGCATTAAGGCAGTGTTGGCGAACGTCGCAGACGCGATAGGAAGAAAAGCCGTGTACCGGCGTGTTTATACCAACTTCAATGGGTCGTGCGCATGACAGATGTTTTCATTTACGTATTCTGACACATACAGCGACATCTATTGATCAATTTTCACATTATTTTCCTTCTTCCACCATACGTTTTCCTCCTTCACCGATAATTCTGACAAGTGGTGTTATTTCTACAGCGTTTTGAAAGTTTAACTTTAAATTGTAATCATCCTGTATGTTGTCCCAGACGGTGGCCTTGAACGGTCCACCACAGTGGTACTGCGCATGCGTGTATGTGAAGTGCTACCTTTACATAGTCTTACAGTATAAGCAATCGGTCGAGTGAAGGAATATGTAACACTACAAACACACGTCACTATCACATATCACGGGTGTCTAATATCGACCTATATTCTGCTTCGTCCGCAGCTCGTGGTCGTGCGGTAGCGTTCTCGCTTCCCGCGCCCGGGTTCCCGGGTTCGATTCCCGGCGGGGTCAGGGACTTTCTCTGCCTCGTGATGACTGGGTGTTGTGTGATGTCCTTAGGTTAGTTAGGTTTAAGTAATTCTAAGTTCTAGGGGACTGATGGCCATAGCTGTTAAGTCACATAGTGCTCAGAGCCATTTGAACCATTTTTATTCTGCTTCCTATAGGAATACGAGACCAAATTAACAAACAAAAAAATCTATAAAAATCAAAGTCATTCAGTTATTCACCCTACTTTATCTAAGCCAGAGAAGAGCTGCGTGGGGGCGAGGGGGTGGGGGGGGGGGGGGAGGGGCGTGGTTTGGATATATAGCGAAAGCAAAGACGTACGCTCGTAAGGAGACGGGAACGACAATTTCAAACGTGGCGCCCGATCCCTCCCGCCCCCTGACGTCAAATGGTCCCACGGCGAGCCAAACCTGCTACGTGACGCACACCTCGGTGTTTTATTGTTTAAGAAATGACGCATACAGTCGTCGAAAGCTCGAGTGTTTCATGAGAAGTGACGCGGTTGTAAACCGAGAATACTGTATTCAGGCATGCCACTGCGAAAGACTCATAGGACGCATGCCATAGGTTTTCTACATAAAATTTCGCGTTGTCAGTATATGAATTTTCGACACGGTCGCCTATAAGAGAAATAATTTCCTATGTACTATCATAGCTGATCCGCACACGCAGATTTATCAATTTGCAGTCTGTGTTTGCTCATATACCTTTAATTCTTCGTAAATAATTCTTCATTAATAAAAGGAACGTTGAATAAGGCAACACATTCTTTTTCCTCGGCCAGTTTCAGTTTAAATGATACGAAATTTGTTGTCGGGCATCATGGAATATTCATGCTTCAGCCCCTATAGTTCCATGAAATTCCGATAGATAACGGCGCAATATGTAGCCTCCAAATTGTCAGTTACAGATTACGTCATTAACAGTTTTAATGGTTATATAAATCAAATTCCTAACGTAAAGGTAGCTACTGTTTATGCATCTATATTTCCACGTGCGCATGCGGATGACTATCAGCGGTGCTCGGTACACAGCTGCTCGCTGCGATTAGTTCCGGCGCAGCTCTCGCAGCCTACCGACCTCGTCCGCGCAGTGCGGCCTCCTGTTTCCCTTCAGCTAAGTAATGTAGATTTATGACTGGGTGCTACGGTGCTATAGTTTATACTTGACATTGCCAAACTTTGGTATGCAATAGTTTGGTGTCAATAGCTTCTGAAGAAGTCCAAATTGTTTTGGCTGAAACCTAGGTAAAGATTGGTTTCTATTTGCAACTGAGGCTGACGTGTTATTACAGTTGCTAATGGGGCTGCACGAGGTTGAAAATTCGTGATGTAGTTAGTCTGTGTAAGTTTCATTGACACAGAGGTATTAGTTTCAGAGAAAATTGTAGATAAAGCTCAAAATTTCATACATTCGGGAAAATGCATTTGAAGGTTTCGGTACAATCTCTTCAACCGCTATTTAGCGTTAAAACTCGGCAGGTCTGTATTTGTCATCGATTCAAGTTTCTCTACCCTCAGCCTTACGTTTTGAGGCATTGTTTCGAAATCTGGCCCCTTTCGTCATTGTTGTTGTTGTTGTGGTCTTCAGTCCAGAGATTGGTTTGAGGCAGCTCTCCTTGCTACTCTATCCTGTGCAAGGTTCTTCATCTCCCAGTACCTACTGCAATCTACATCCTTCTGAATCTGCTTAGTGTATTCATCTCTTGGTCTCCCTCTGCGATTTTTACCCTCCACGCTGCCCTCCAATACTACATTGGTGATCCCTTGATTCCTCAGAATATGTCCTACTAACTGATCCCTTCTTCTAGTCAAGTTGTGCCACAAATTTCTCTTCTCTCCAATTCTGTTCAATACCTCCTCATTAGTTATGTGATCTACCTAACTAATCTTCAGCATTCTTCTCTGGCTCCACACTTCGAAAGCTTCTATTCTGTTCTTGTATAAACTATTTATCGTCCATGTCTCACTTCCATACATGGCTACATTCCATAAAAATACTTTCAGAAACGACTTCCTGACACTTAAATCTATACTCGATGTTAACAAATTTCTCTTCTTCAGAAATGCTTTCCTTGCCATGGCCAGTCTACATTTTGTATCCTCTCGACTTCGCCCATCATCAGTTATTTTGCTCCCCCAATACTCATTTACTACTTTAAGTGTCTCATTTCCTAATCTAATTCCCTCAGCATCACCCGAATTAATTCGACTACATTCCATTATCCTCGTTTTGCTTTTGTGATGTTCATCTTATACCCTCCTTTCAAGACACTGTCCATTCCGTTCAACCGCTCTTCCAAGTCCTTTGCTGTCTCTGACAGAATTACAATGTCATCGGCGAACCTCAAAGTTTTTATTTCTTCCTCGTGGATTTTAATTCCTACTCCAAATTTTTCTTTTCTTCCCTTTACGGCTTGCTCAATATACGGATTGAATAAATCGGGGACAGGCTACAACCCTGTCTCACTCCCTTCCCAAACACTGCTTCCCTTTCATGTCTTACGACTCTTATAACTGCCATCTGGTTTCTGCACAAATTGTAAATAGCCTTTCACTCCCTGTATTTTACCCCTGCCACCTTCAGAATTTGAAAGAGAGCATTCCAGTCAACATTGTCAAAAGCTTTCTCTAAGTCTCCAAATGCTAAAAACGTTGGTTTGCCTTTCCTTAATCTATTTTCTAAGATATGTCGTAGGGTCAGTATTGCCTCACGTGTTCCAGTATTTCTGCGGAATCCAAACTGATCTTCCCCGAGGTCGGCTTCTAACACGTTTTACACTCGTCTGGAAAGAATTCGCGTTAGTATTTTGCAGCCGTGACCTATTACACTGATAGTTCGGTTATTTTCACATATGTCAACACCTGATTTCTTTGAGATTGGAATTGTTATATTCTTCTTGATGTCTGAGGGTATTTCGCCCGTCTCATACATCTTGCTCACCAGATGGTTGAGTTTTGTCAGAACTGGTTGTCCCAAGGAGGTCAGTAGTTCTAATGGAATGTTGTCTACTCCCAGGGCCTTGTTTCGAAGCAGGTCTTCAGTGCCCTGTCAAACTCTTCACGCAGTATCGTATCTCCCATTTCATCTTCATCTACATCCTCTTCCATTTCCATAATGTTGTTCTCAATTACGTCGCCCTTGTATAGACCCTCTCCACCTTTCTGCTTTCCCTTCCTTGCTTAGAACTGGGTTCCTATATGAGCTCTTGATATCCATACAAGTGGCTCCCTTTTCTCCAAAGGTCTCTTTAATTTTCGTGTAGGCAGTATCTATCTTACCGCTAGTGAGATAAGCCTCTACATCGTTACATTTGTGCTCTAGCCATCCCTGTTTAGCTATTTTGCACTTCCTGCTTTCGTCATTATAGATCATTTTTCTCATCCTCCCTCACCCATACCTGAAAAGCACATTATTCGTGTTCACCTCAGGTTCTGTGGCCAAATCACTGGAAACTTCCAGCCTACTGGCTGTGGCTGACGAATCCTTGAAACACAACACTAGATCCATGACACCAGTGTTTAGGCGTTTGAGGCCCACAGATATTATTTTGGGCAAGAGTTCCAAAACACAGTTATTGAAATTGTCATTGGGGTTTTGAGTTCTCCCATGGAAGCATAAAGCAAGCAAGTTTTTTTCTAACTAAGACTCTATAGATAGGTTTCATAACATCTGTTATGACATTGGTAGGGGTAGCTATATCCGTATTCATTATCAGCTACATTAACTCTCTGCTACTTACACCAAGACCTTTAAACTTATTCCTGTTGTTAAACTCCTCTATGTTGTTCATATTTACGATCTGCACGGACAAAATATAACTGTAAACGTGATAAGATTACTTCCTAATATCAAGTATTATTTCAAATCGGTACGAAGAATAAAATTAAAAGAGTCACAGACTGCTGAACTGATGTTCAGTCGTTGCATACACTCGCTTAGTACCAGGCTAACCAACTTGCAAACCTCTAGTAAAAGAATCAGTAGAGTACAGAAAAAAAAATCTACTGCATCCGGGCTATACACAGATCAATTGATAGCGTACTGAAGGGGATGTGTCGTTGTTTACAAAATGGTCATTAAATTCACCAGGAAGGACTGGCCTGTAACTTAACACAATAGAATAAATCGGAATTTTGACGGATTTTTACTTCCTGGTTCCCTTGAGAGCTATGGGCCTCTGTTCAGTAGAAGAGATGTGTTTCACATTCGCAAAGATGAACAAGTGCTCTCATCTCTTAAGGTATGTGTGTTAGGGCCCATGTTTACGAGACATTTTTTCTTTTCTTTTATCCATATTAGCGCTTTTGAAAATTTCCTACCCTATAGTCTTAGCTACAGTACCGCTACGTGTATGTATTTCACTATCAGAAGTATCAGAACGATTTCAGCTTATAGCTTTCGACTCAGTCGTTTCTGGACCAGGCTTTCTTAGCTCAAATTAACGCATTTACGCTTTTCCATCATCCCCGAAAGTTTGTAACGTCATCACGGAGTCACCTAGTACACAGACTGTTCCTTCCGGTCCGCATCTCGTGGTCGTGCGGTAGCGTTCTCGCTTCCCGCGCCCGGGTTCCCGGGTTCGATTCCCGGCGGGGTCAGGGATTTTCTCTGCCTCGAGATGACTGGGTGTTGTGTGATGTCCTTAGGTTAGTTATGTTTAAGTAGTTCTAAGTTCTAGGGGACTGATGACCATAGATGTTAAGTCCCATAGTGCTCAGAGCCATTTTATTTTGTTCCTTCCGCCACAGTCCAACCTGCACGCTCGGACACTTGTCAACGACTACTTTGGCCCCCACGTCCGAAAGCCTCTCGCGGTTTACCAGAGTGATATCGTTGACAGTCGATAATCCCGGCCGTTGGCGCTTTAACGATGTGGCAGCCGCCGGAAGTGAGCTGTTATGTCGATCTTCGGTAAGGGTATCGATAACGGTGCCCCTCCACGACACAGATACTGGTGGGAGGAAAAGAGGTGTAGGCCCTACCTTGAAGACGCGCATCTCCGGTAGCCAGTGGAGAAAACGTTCAGGTAGTCGAATCGTTTCTCGATATATCTTTTTCGTGCGGACAACATCGGGGCGATCTAGTTATAACAAGGGTTGGATTCCTTGCCATGTTCAAATTAAAATGACTATCACGATTTATTAAATTTTCTGGCAATCAAGTGTCCATAGCTTCCTATAACGCTGGTGTGGACAACACGGCAAATGCCATTATATAATCTCCCAGGAACTTTGCTTAGAGGAAAAAGAGTCAAAATAAACGAACACGTGTTTCTGTGTATCGGTAGATATTCGGCCGTTTCTAAAAACGACGATCAAAGTTTTCGAGATACTTTTGAGGTGCTTTGTGTGTCTTTTATTCTCAGGCGAAATTTTGACTCAGTGGTTAATGCTACGGTTTCTTAATTTTGCGCCCCATGTTCGAAATCCGGTTATTATTTTCAGCTATTTTATTTAATTTTATTTAATTTTACTTTACTTTCATTCTTTTCATTCACTTACACATATCCGTAGAAGGTTATTACACGAATGTTTCGTATTAAATTAGGGAACTCAGGGGTTTCACGCTTCTTGTAAAATTGCAACTGGATCTCACAATAAGTGTCGTACATTTATTATATAATATATGTGTGTGTATGGTACGTTGAAGGGTTTCAGTCTTCTTAAATTCTCATATTCTGATCTTTCATTCTTATATCAGTTCATACATTAATTCTTATATTTTACTCATATGTTTATTCTTCAGGAAGATACGATGCATTCCCCCTAATGACACCCATCATAGAAGCACTCGAAACACAGATATTCTGAACACCACAAGCATTGCCACAGTGACATTTCCTCGTATGAGTCTCTCTCGGGAACAAAGCATCGTTAACACTGGTGAAAATTTCGCATGTTGGCAATAATTTCGCAGCAAATCTTGCGTAACGGACCACTTTAACGAAAACTGGCGCTTGCTACTGATTATGAATCGAGATAAACTGCAGGAATTTAACTGAAAACGATTTCAAATAATGTTCTTATTTTTTTTTAATTTATTCACCTGACATGCAATTAGTAGACGAATAACGACAACGTTGTGTCATTATACACTGGCTACCTAAAAGAGAATCAAAAGTGATGATAGGAATTCGAACATGGGGCACAAAATTTAAAAAAAAATTCTCGGAATATCTGACCGTCATTTTTTCAGAAACCGTCAAATATCTACGGGCAAGCCGAAACATATGTTCGATTATTTTGACCTCTCTTTCACTGACCGAAGCATCTGGCAAATCGGGTGATCCCACTCGCTGTGTTCTCCTCGAGTCCCAAAACGATGACTGCTTCACAGCTTGTTCTATATGGATCCTTTCCACCAACACCAGCTTTTCTGAATTGCACAGGTGGGAACTTTCCCTGCAGTACATCCTATGTTCCCGTAACAATCCAGGCTTCAAACTTCCAGTGTCCTCACCCATCCTGCCCCTTCCCTGTTCCCATCCCAGCACTACACAGCCGTCATTCCACCACCACTTACTTACTTACTCCATGGCGCTAGGGTCCTTTAAGGATTTTGGCCTCCTAAATCACAGATTTCCAATCGTCTCGGTCTTCAGCACACATGCGCCACCTCCTCACTTCCTTTGCTCTCAGATCGGCTTACACATCTTCCAACCATCTCACTCGCGGTCGTCCTCTCCATCTTCTACCACCAGGATCATCTTCATCATCTTCGGGAGCCTTTCTAATGTCATCTGTTGTACATGTCCTAACCATCTTATCCTTCCCGTTTTGATTAAGGTTACCATATCAAGTTCTTTGTACAGAGCAATTAATTCTTCATTAGTCGTAATTCTCCATGTCTCCCCTTCTTTTACGGGACCAAAAATCTTCCTCATCAATTTCCTTTCCCATATATTTAGCTTCTTCTCCAAAGCCACAGTCAGCGCCTGTATTCCATCCGTGGAGGCTACATCACACACAGATATGAGCATTTAAGCATGGGTCGATAACTCGTTCATCAGAACCGCTTGTGCTATTGACTTTTAAATGTAATCATTACATGTACTCCATATGCACTGCTACATCAACCTATCTGGAGAAAATTGGAAATCTCTTAAAGTGTGTACTAATTTTGTTTTCTGCAGTGTGTGTTCATAAAGTAGCCCGTATTCACGATACACGATATTTGCTCTGTGTGAGCTTCGAAGGTGGATGTGCTTCCTGTGATTTTCATTTCTAATTCTATGTTTCCCGTTGTAAAATTTCTACCTGTGCATCTGATATATCTAGCATTACAGTCAGAGAACTAAATCTTGAAGGCGCCAGTATTCTGGTACAAGTCTTGCATTGTGTTAAAGTTTCAAATCGGTAGTGGACTAAAATATAGAACGTATTATTAACTGGAACATCTATTCATTAATTCAGTAAACAGCTGTGGAGCAGCAGCGCTCTCCAAACATGGAGAAATTAAGAACATTTATTATTCGAAGTGATCGGAATTTTTTGGTTTGAAGATTCTCTGTTTCGGTTTACTTGATAAACCATCTTCAGATGTTCCACATAGAAATATCAAGCGGTGCGTAAAGAGCACGACATAGCATGTAATAAGTTGTAATTGTTCAGTATATATACGGCTGTCGGAGAAGATAATTTGAAGTGAATTGTTAAACAAATCGAAAGGAAGGGAGATTAGAGTTGAATGCCCCATCGAAAAAGATGACATTAGAGACGAAGCACATTCTCGGAACGGAAGAACAATGGAGTAGCATTTCGGCTGTGTCCTTTTCAAAAGATACATCCTAGCATTTGCTTAAATGATTTAGTGAAGGCTCAGAAAAACCTGTAAATGAGAATAGCGGCATGGCGATCTGAGCGCTGTACCCAACTGCCCTCCTTCCGAATACGAGTCCAGTGAGCGAAGCACAGCACAGCCTGCTCACACAAATAAATCGAATCTAATAGTCGCCAAAAAGTTTGTTCTTTCGATGCTCACAGACAACACACATTCTGTTGCCTCTAGAACCCGTAATTGCCAGCTCGTTTAGACTGATATTGTAATATCATCTTTTCCGTGAGTTTAAAAAAATTGTCATTCAACTCTTTTTATCTACGTACTTGTGAAGCTTCAAGCTGCTGGTCAAAGACAATGACAATTCTACGCTAAACGTATTCGTAGAGTAGAAAATCTCCGGAGCGAGCATTGTATTCTGCCTATTAGGCTTGAATCGTCACGTGATCTCGAGACGACGTTATTTGCTTTAAGGCCAGTTGACATTAGCTGTCATGTCACGTCACGACACATCACATCACGTCATGTCACATCAAGTCATGTCACGCCAACTCACGTCAAGTCAAAATATTTCACAACGCGTTTCAAATGGCGGCATTCACACATACCGTCAACGGACCGTCATGTTATAACACGGCGCGTCAAGGTTTCTCGGGAAGGAAGTGTTCATGGTATTGCCGCCTGCTAACAACGTAGGTTAACCTACTTTCGCGTGCTCACTCATGTTTTAGTGGATTTTGTTCCTTTGTGTCTTCTTAAACTTCATTTTATTATTATGCTTTGTTTTCGTGGCAGATTGCAGATGTTCCGCAATGACTTGTATATTTTTCATTCAGTTTTATTACACAAGCAAGATCAGATACATCAAAGCGTAAAATTATTTAAGTTTTATAACAACAGGGCTGACGCCCACAGTGCGTGGAAATAACAACAAAAGCTAAAGAAGTAGTTTCCATTACGTTACATTTTAAGTGAAAAGGTCAGCATTAAGAAGAAGAAAAGTAGAGTTGTTTATGACGTTATTAGTTACGTAAGACGAAAAACATAATGGATAAAATAAACAGGTTCCATTTATTTCTTTATAGTTATTGTTTGAAGTATTTGAATGTTCATAGTTTCCCTATCAAATAACTGTCGATGTTTTAAAATGTTGCTTCACTTTTCAGCAGCTTAACAAATAAAATTGATCAATAACACACCTTATGAAATTTGCTTTGGCCCGTAATAAACGTTGTCGTTGTTGGTTCCTCAGTTCTAATACTGTACTCTTTTTGTATCACTTTCTCCGTTTGGTACAGGGATAAGCGAATTCACGTGATGTGTCGTGACATGACATGTCGGACAGTGTAAACTCTCTCTGTAGTGACGGTGTCGTTATGTGACGCCGGTTCATTTTGCTTTTCAAAGCTAAGAGCCTGCTTTATTCCAAATATCAAGTGGAAATTGTTATGGTGCCTGCACAACGCCTTTACCGAATCCACGGCGACTACAAAGAAAGTCTGTCAGCACTAGCACACAGTGTCATTCGAAATTTATAGGACGCATTGCTGACAGACCTAAGCCATCCCGAGATCACATGATCACTGTGGCAATGTGTGTTGACAACGGAAAAACAATTTTGCGCATCTGAATGCTCACTCCAGTTATATTTCTACTCTATAACTGTATTAGGCGATCTCTGTCAACATCACCTAGATGTACGCATTATGTCTCTTGCTACGTTCTTTCGTTTGCAGCTTAATAATAAAGAAGTAGTTGGTATCGGAGTCTGTTTACTAAGTTAGATTTGAACTGCTAGGATTTGGAAATGTATGGAATAAAATGATGCCATTATTACTGTTGTGAAATTCCATTATTGTCATCGAACAGCACGAAGAAAATAAATTTAAGACTCACCCGGAAATTCCTGACTCCAGTACTTACCTCATCTCATTTCAACTAAACCTATATCAGTTTCAGGAATATACGACATGGAAATGGGAGACTGAGACGACGAGCCTGCATACAGTCTAATTATTTCATGTTCCGCAACAGACAACTCCGCCTCAATAGCCCGGGACACATGCTGATGACGTAGCCGCCTCAGCCTATTTCAAACCATTTCACTTTATCTTAATGAAATTAGTACTGAGTTCTTAAGACTGGTGAAGGCATACACAGGGAGAGTCACCTAATGTTACCGCTGGATATATTTCGTAAACCACATCAAATACTGACGAACCGATTCCACAGACCGAACGTGAGGAGAGGGGCTAGTGTAATTGTTTAATACAAACCATACAAAAATTCACAGAAGTATGTTTTTTAACACAAACCTAGTTTTTTTTAAATGGAACCACGTTAGTTTTGTTAGCACATCTGAACATATAAACAAACACGTAATCAGTGCCGTTTGTTGCATTGTAAAATGTTATTTACATCCGGAGATATTGTAACCTAAAGTTGACGCTTGAAACCTCCGACGTTCAGTTGCTTGTTGTAACAAACACGGGCCACGGTCGGCGAGCAGCATCTGCAGGTACATGTTTACGATGACGACCGTGTTTACGAGTGTGGCTGTAGTGCACTGTTGTGGTTTGGTCTAGCTCTCGCAGTGTCCGCATGTAGCGCTTGCTGCTATTGTTATTCTGCATTCGTCTCTGCACGCAGACCAATTGTAGTACACCGTGTTACCAGACGTCTGTGATAGTGTAGTGTTGTAGTAACTGTGACCATGGTGTATTCGAACTCTGAAAAGGCGGAGATGATACTCATCTATGGCGAGTGTCGACGAAATGCAGCTGAAGCCTGCAGGATGTATGCAGAACGGTACCCGGACAGAGAGCATCCAACGTGCCGCACATTGCAAAACATCTACCGCCAACTGTATGCAACAGGTATGGTCGTAGCACGCAAACGGGCCCGTAACACGCCCGTCACAGGAGAAGTGGGTGCAGTTGGTGTGTTAGCTGCTGTTGCCATCAACCCACACATGAGTACACGGGACATTGCGAGAGCCGGTGGACTGAGTCAAAGTAGTGTCATGCGCATACTGCATCGTCACCGCTTTCACCCGTTTCATGTGTCGCTACATCAGCAATTACATGGTGATGACTTTAATCATCGAGTGCAATTCTGTCAATGGGCATTTACAGTGAATGCGTTGCAGTTCTACCTGTTTACCGATGAAGCGAGTTTCACAAACGACGGGGCAGTGAATCTACGGAACATGCATTACTGGTCCGTGGACAATCCTCGCTGGCCTAGACAGGTAGAGCGACAGCGACCGTGGACTGTAAATGTATGGTGCGGAATCAATGGCGACCACCTCATTGGTCCTCACTTCATTGCAGGGGCCCAAACAGCTGCAACATACATCGCGTTTCTACAGAATGATCTGCCAACGTTACTCGAAAATGTCTCACTGGAAACGCGTCGACGTATGTGGTATCAGCATGATGGTGCACCTGCACATTCCGCAATTAACACTAGGCTGACACTTGACAGGATGTTCTGATTACGTATTTGTTTATATGTTCAGATGTGCTAACAAAACTAACGGGGTTCCATTTAAAAAAACGTAGGTTTGTGTTAAAAACATACTTCCGTGCATTTTTTTTGTGGTTTGTATTAACCAGTTACACTAGCCCCTCTCCTCACGTTCGGTCTGTGGAATCGATTCGTCAGTATTTGATGTGGTTTACGAAATATATCCAGCGGTAATGTTAGGTGACTCACCCTGTATAGAATTTGTAAGGGACATTAAATACAATATATGAACTCAGTCAACAGTTAAGTTTTATAGGAAAGGGAAGGGAGAGTATAATGTAGAAAGCGCGACCTCGCTCGTTGTCAAGAACTGTTACTGCGTGCCGGATTAGTGAGCGTTAACCTAATGCACTAGCCATAGTCAAGTGTGGTTGTTATACGGTTTACCACACCTGCATGAGAAGGTACCCCGCCGGTTCTCCATACCCACGTCATAAACATCGCAAGACGCGAGACCAAGATTTAATGTTGTCCGGCGAGCAGAGACAGTTCGTGTTCTGAAGACAGAAACGGATTTATTTTTGACGTGAACCCCTTTCAAATCAACACTACTTATTCAACTTTTACCAGTGATCAGATTCCATCTACATGTACACTCCGAAAGCCACGTTGTGCTCTTTTTTGTCGGAGGGTGGTATAGGTTCCATTACCGTTTACCTCGCTCGCTCTTTTGTTCACGAGTTGTGCAGCGGAAGAATGACTGTTGATAAACTTTGAGATGGATTCTAATTTCCCCGATTTTCTCTGACTTTCTCGTCGCGGTCATTTTACGAGATCGTATGTGAGGGGAAGTACTATGTTGACAAAGTATTCTTCCAACATAAGCTCTCTTAGTTTCAACCATAAACCTAACCGTGATGCTCATCGCCTCTCTTGCAGCGTCTGCCATTAGAACTTGTTCAGCATCTCCGTTACGACCCCATGACGAAACGTGCCGCTGTTTGTAAGATCAACTCTAGAGTAAATCCTATAGGGTAAGGATCCCAGACAGATGAACAATACTCAAGAATGGGCTGGTGGATGAATTACATTTTCTTAAGGTTCTTCCAGTGAATCTCAGTCTAGCACCTGTTTTCCTAGGATTAGTTTTATACGGTTATTCCATGTTAGGTCGTTGCGTACAGCAGCGCCTGGGTGTATTGAGGTTGCCACTATTTCCAGCTATTTTTTGCCAACAAAATAGTAAACTTCTTCCTTAATTGTGTGCAATGTGGAATATGTATTTATGTTTAGGGTGAGCTTACAGTCCCTGAAACAGGGACCATACTTGCAAAATTCTCATGTATACCTTTAGAAATGGAAGTGGGTAGGTGACAAACATGTCACATTTTGTAAATATTAGTTCAGATCTGTCAATCATGCCATTGTCATAGAACCATTGTTACCAGGTGAGCTTTCCCTTCCTTTGTGACGCGGGTCGCTTTTCAGTACTTTCTCCCACACGATCCAGAAAACACCTGATACTTAACTCATTGCATTCTCTGTGTCATTCGTAGTTATCTGTTATTTTTCCCTTGCATGTAGTATCTTACTTAGGTCCCGTCAGTATTGTTTCACTACGGAAATAGTCAACGTTACTGTACGTCCTCGAAACGATTTTACAGACAGGGAGGACTCGCTAAAAGTACAACTGGGAAATAAAAGAATCTTACACTTTTGAACATGGCTGTGTTTCAGCGACCATATATAAATTTTAATGAAGAAGTAACACAGTCAACCCGTTGCAAATAATTGTTTAATACATTGTGCTACTAACGTTTCCTTCATTCAGATCTCTTTGGACCGTGCAGCTGTTTGTGTAAATATTCTACAACACTTTGTACTTTACGTAATGGGCATTGCAGTCTAATATATAGCTCTTAGTTCTGCATCATTTTTTGACTACTATGTATTTTCAAAAGTACATTAAGCTCTCATGCTTTGAATTTCTTTTGTAAGTACCTATCGGTTATTCCTATTATAATGTCTCAAATATAGATGTGTCACTGTCCTCGCCCTATAGGCGGAGCAACGTTTATCTTGTTTTTGTAGCAGCAATGTAAGCGACTGGGTTGCTCAGTCTGATGTTGTTCCTTGCGAAGTGTACGTATGAAAGGCTGGAATGTTTTTGAGTTTTCACTTGAGCCTGTGTGCTCTAAGCTTTCACTATTACCTTCTCACAATGTAATTTCACATAAGTAACCTTTCTGTATTATGATACTTTTTATCTTGGTTACTGTTTCTGTCACAGTTATTTTTCTATCTATTATTTTACACGGCTTTTAAATTATCATTCTGATGAAGACATCCTTAGAAGTGTCGAAACCTAGGTAAATGTATTAAAAATTATATGCAACTGGTTGGCTGTGTTATTTCTCCATTAAATCTCCACCGAAATAAAAGAATTTTCAAGTGGTGGAATAGTTGTTATACTGCTACTAACTTCCGACGACCTCTGAATCACGGGGATCGCGATTTAGTATCGTCAGACGTGGGTTAGGAAACCGTTCCTAGAGGAGCTAAGGCTATTGTCGTGCCGACTGCATCAGCACACTAGGAGTGGGGGTGCAGTCGGGTCTCGCAAACAGCTGGTATAGGACGAGCCCAAAGTCTATAGACTGGAAGGCGACCAAACGTCACAGCCCGGGCTGCAGACGGGTGACACGTCACACAGGTTTGCCTCAGCAGCGGCAGCTGGTTGCCTTGTGACGCAATGTGCCTCATGTCAACGGCGCAGGGCTTCGCACCTCGGTGCACGGCGGGTGGGGCTTCCCTGACCCTAACGATGTTAACGCGCGTCCGACTATTCGATTTTCCGCTTCACTTTTTGGCGCAGGTACCACTTCCGGAAACTCGGTGATGCTTCATTTCGTCACAGTACTTCCGAAAACATTGAGGAAACAATCGGCAATTTACAAAACCGTAGACGCGGATTGGTCACTACACTCACCTGCAGGCAACGTGCGGTTATCTCACTCAACTTTAACACTAGGAGGATCGCAGAGTGTGTAATCTCAAAAAGGCTGCAGTTCCTCTCCCTCATGTACCCCATACAATACAGGTAATAAAGTCCCCACTGACTCTCCACAACTTCCAAGTCTGATGTGTCCAGTACTATTTCACGAGGGTGAGATCTTCCCTTACCTTAAAATTCATACGATTTGATTATTTCCGAATGGTTATAGCTCACAAGGATTTAATGATGTACATCAACAAAAGCAAAAAAAGGATATAAGATGAACATCAACAAACGCAAAAAGGAGGATATAAGATGAACATCAACAAAAGCAAAACGAGGATAATGAAATGTAGTCGAATTAAGTCGGGTGATGCTGAGGGAATTAGATTGGGAAATGAGACACTTGAAGTAGTAAAGGAGTTTTGCTATTTGGGGAGCAAAATAACTGATGATGGTCGAAGTAGAGAGGATATAAAATGTAGACCGGCAATGGCAAGGAAAGCATTTCTGGAGAAGAAAATTTTTTTAACATCGAGTATAGATTTAAATGTCAGCAAGTCGTTTCTGAAAGTATTTGTATGGAGTGTAGCCATGTATGGAAGTGAAACATGGACAATAAATAGTTTGGACAAGAAGAGAATAGAAGCTTTCGAAATGTGGTGCTACAGAAGAATGCTGAAGATTAGATGGGTGGATCACATAACTAATGAGGAGGTATTGAATAGAATTGGGGCACAACTTGACTAGAAGGAGGGATCGGTTGGTAGGACATGTTCTGAGGCATCAAGGGATCACCAATTTAGTATCGGAGGGCAGCGTGGAGGGTAAAAATCGTAGAGGGGGACCAAGAGATGAATACACTAAACAGATTCAGAAGGATGTGGGTTGCAGTATTTACTGGGAGATGAAGAAGCTTGCACAGGATAGAGTAGCATGGAGAGCTGCATCAAACCAGTCTCAGGACTGAAGACCACAACAACAACGGGTTTTACTTCAAGGAGGAGGAGGAGGAGGAGGAGGAGGAGATTAGTGTTTAACGTACCGTCGACAACGAGGTCATTAGAGACGGAGCGCAAGCTCTGGTGAGGGAAGGATGGGGAAGGAAATCGGCCGTGCCCTTTCAAACGAACCATACCGGCATTTGCCTGAAGCGATTTAGGGAAATCACGGAAAACCTAAATCGGGATGGCCGGAGACGGGATTGAACCGTCGTCCTCCCGAATGCGAGGCCAGTGTGCTAACCACTGCGCCACCTCGCTCGATTTACTTCAAGAGGTGTGACTAATTTATTCATACCACTTTATTCGCTGCCTTATTTCTTGTCGGCCCGGGGGCCGAGCGGTTCTAGGCGCTTCAGTCTGGAACCGCGTGACCGCCACGGTCGCAGTTTCGAATCCTGCCTCGGGCATGGATGTGTGTGATGTCCTTAGGTTAGTTAAGCTTAAGTAGTTTTAAGTTCTAGGGGACTTATGACCTTAGAAGTTAAGTCCCATAGTGCTCAGAGCCATTTGAACCACATTTAACATCTGAGGTCCCCTAGAACTTAGAACTACTTAAACCTAACTAACCTAAGGACACCAAACACATCCGTGTCCGAGGCAGGATTCGAACCTGCGACCGTAGCAGTCGCGCGGTTCCAGACTGAAGTACCTAGAACCGCTCGGCCACTGCGGCCGGCTTTATATTTTATAAATTCATGATCTAAACAAATTGAAGTTATCTTCTACTCGCCTTCTTTGTAACACTGTACCAGAAGTTCGGTGCCTGCTCCACGAGATGAGTACCTGCATACTTCATTTAGTGCTCACTGGTGAGCAACTGCTCAGTAATATAGTTTTGCTGACAGTCTGGCGGTGGCGTTGATGTCAGCTGCATGTTATCTGTTGCTGTGACATGAAACAATTTTGTAATTAAATACGTTCACTTTAATATGCTAGCCACACCAGCGTTATTTATTGTGAACTGCATTTTTATTAAAAATTGCGACTGTCACTGGCAATTAAAAGTGAATATGTTTAGTAACAGACAGTCACTGGATTCCTGGGAGATCTGTGGCAAAGGTAAATAATTTCTAATTAAGACCACTTTTGATGGCTACTCATGTGTGAAATTAATTAAAACGACAGCTACACAGTACACATGTGAGGCTGCTAACAGGTAGATAAGAATAGTTAAGTGGAATTTATGACCTACCAGCACTGACGTTTTCGGTGTGAGAGTCCACTTTAAGTTGCCCACTTCTCGCGACACACACTTGTGGGGAAAAGTAGCGAAATAGTGCACAATTATTGCTTCCACATTTACAGCTTTTGTTTTTAGGATGAAAGCACATCAGAAATACTCCCTGAAAGCTTGCTACCAGCATTTGGAATGGCATCCACGTTATAAATGTCAAGTGTACTTCGTGTCCCGCCGGCCGAAGTGGCCGAGCGATTAAAGGCGCTACAGTCTGGAACCGCACGACCGCTACGGTCGCAGGTTCGAATCCTGCCTCGGGCATGGATGTGTGTGATGTCCTTAGGTTAGTTAGGTTTAAGTAGTTCTAAGTTCTAGGGGACTGATGACCACAGCAGTTGAGTCCCATAGTGCTCAGAGCCATTTGAACCGTTTTTGAACTTCGTGTCCCGTAGCTGTTATATTTGGATGCTGTTGTTTTTGCTGTTTTGTTGCCCTTCACGGCAAGCCATCCTGGACTTACATTTCTGCAAGATAATTTCCACCCACAAACAGCCACAGTTGCTACAGCTTGTCTTAGTGCTTGCCCAATCCCACCGTGGCCAGCAACGTTGCCAGATCTCTTACCAGTTGAGAACGTTTGGAGCATTATAGGCAGGGCCTCCAACCAGCTCGGGATTTTGACGGTCTAAGGCGCCAGTTTTACACAATTTGGTACGATATTTCTCAGGAGCACACTCAACAATTCTATCAAACAATGCCAAGCTGCCGGCCGGGGTGGACTAGTGGTTCTAGGCGAGACGGTCTGGAACAGCGCGACCGCTACGGTCGTAGGTTCGAATCCTGCCTCGGGTATGGGTGTGTGTGATGTCCTTAGGTTAGTTAGGTTTAAGTAGTTCTAAGTTCTAGGGGACTGATGACCTCAGAAGTTAAGTCCCATAGTGCTCAGAGCCATTTGAACCATTTGAATGCCATGCTGAATAACTGCTTGCATAAGGGCCAGAGGTGGATGAACACGTTATTGATTTGCTCAATTTGTGAAGCTCTTTCTCTTGAATAAATCATCGAGTTTTTCTGAAATTGTAATCATTTGTTTGTCTGTACATGTACGTCATATCTATCGATTTCTGACCCACTCGGATAATTCCTTCGTGCTGCGACGTTATTTTTTTGTCTTTCTTAAAGTATTTCTCATGGCATTGTGTGCGCAGGCTTTAGGCTACTACCAAACTAAGACTCACGTCCTCATAGCACTTGATTTACCTACAAGCAAGATTAATTATACATCCAACTAATGAGGTTATGAAACTTCGATAAGCAGTTGCGATCTTAACCCTGTCGTGGGCACATTTTACTGTTTATTACAAGTGACAGTTTGTAGCTCAGTGACTTGCTATGAACCACATATGCCATACCATGCAAAAACAAAAAAAATTATGCACCCATTTATGTGCGAAAATGGCTTTCCACGGTCCTCGAGATGATACTATCAAATTTTTAGGAATTTTTTATTGTAAATCTTGACACTGCAAAACAAAATAAAGAATATACATCATTGCTAGATTATCTTTTACTCACAAAATATTAACAAAAATTCTATTACTAGATGTTATGGAACAGTATGAGACATGGATCTACACACAAAGCAACATTGCAATTTGATCACATTGTTCTCGTTCTTTTTTCTTCTTTTCTTGTACTGCACACAAGACAGCGTCTAGACTTCCCAATTTTCTTTGGCCCATGTTCACCCACATTTGAAAGCCTGCGTGCAACAGGAACACTAACGCTCTCTGCTTTTTTTGAAATGAATACAGGTGCACGTCCATGTCGTTTCCTTGCCAACTGTAAACGGAATGTTAGCTGCTCTCCATTTCATGTGACTGCTGCCTGCAATGTAAATGCATTCACAATGACAGCATCAACCAGAAAATAAAAAATTCTCTGCCACCATTTTAGCGGTCGCTGTCCAACTTCATTTCGTTCTCGCTTCTGGTCAAAGAGATCCACACTGTCCATTACACTGCTGTGCAAACTTATGGCACTTGGACAAGCAATGCCACATGTAGAACCATCTCTTCCTTTCTTGGAAACGAATGTTACATCTTTGGGAGATGTTGCTGTAGCAAAACTGTTGCTGTCCTTGTGTCTTGCCACTTTATCGCAACGACTGAATCTTCTATCTGCGCCTTGAACTCGCCTCGTGAAAGTTTGTCATTTTTCTTCACCATTTCTGGGAGACATCTGTTGACTCTGACAGTACCTACAGAATATTTTCGTTAGGGCGTATGTAGTGAAATAGTTATCAAATGCAACAATACATTTACTATTTTTCAAAGATGAATACAATTCAAGTACAGCCCTTTCACCATGAGCAATATTGGTGATATTGTTTTCCCCTTTTCCACAATAGATCTGGAAGTTCAGTAGATAGCTTGTCTTAGCATCAGCCAGGCACCAGACCTTGTACGCTCTTCTTATAGGCTTCATGGGCATATATTGTTTTACACTCGGTTTTCCCTTGAAAGGTATCATAACTTCTTCAACAGATAATCTGTATGAATGATTATATGCCTCTAAGAAATAGGCATTTAGGGCGTCAGTCAGGGGTCTCACTTTATATACACTCATGCTCATAAATTAAGGATAACTTTGATACATGGTGAAACAACGCTCTGGTGGGCGGTTTGCGGGTTTAAATCACCTCAGGGTATGACCATGTGGTGCATCTGACCTGCGGTCGTCGCACGGTGGCGCTGGCAGCAGCCCACGTAAGCAGAGGTGTGTTGGTGCATGTCAGAGTGCGGTGCAGCGAGTAAGTGTGCAGTAGTTTTCAGACGTACTAATGGTGACTGTGTGTTGAAAATGGCTCAAAGAGCACATGCTGATGACGTTGTAAGGGGTAGAATACTAGGGCGACTGGAGGCTGGTCAAACACAGCAGGTCGTAGCACAGGCTCTCCGTGTGCCACAAAGTGTGATCTCAAGATTATGGCAATGATTCCAGCAGACAGGAAACGTGTCCAGGTGCTACAGTACGGGACGTCCACAGTGTACAACACCACAAGAAGACCGATATCTCACCATCAGTGCCCGCAGACGGTCAGGGAGTACTGCCGGTAGCCTTGCTTGGCACCTTACCGCAGCCACTGGAACAGTTGTCTCCAGACACACAGTCTACAGACGACTGAACAGACATGATTTATTCGCCCGGAGACGCGCAAGCTGCATTCCACTGACCCCTGGTCACAGGAGAGTCCTTAAAGCTTGGTGTCAAGAACACAGCACATCGTTACTGGAACAGTGGTCCCTGGTTATGTTCACGGACGAGTCCAGATGTAGTCTGAACAGTGATTCTCGCCGGGTTTTCATCTGACGTGAACCAGGAACCAGATGCCAACCCCTCAATGTCCTTGAAAGGGACCTGTACGGAGGTCGTGGTTTGATGGTGTGGAGTGGGATTATGATTGGTGCACGTACAGCAATGCATGTCTTTGACAGAGTAACTGTAACAGGTCAGGTGTATCGGGACGTCATTTTGCACCAGTATTTCCACTTTTTCATGGGTGCAGTGGGTCCCACCTTCCTCCTGAAGGATGATAACGCACGGCCCCACCGAGCTGCCGTCATGGAGGAGTACTTTGAAATAAAAGATGTCAGGCGAGTCGAGTGGCCTGCCTGTTCTCCAGACCTAAACCCCATCGAGCATGTCTGGGACGCTCTCTGTTGATGTATCTCTGCACGTCTTCAAACCCCTACGACACTTCAGGAGCTCCGACAGGCACTGGTCCAAGAATGGGAGGCTATACCCCAGCAGCTGCTCGACCATCTGATCCAGACAATGCCAACCCGTTGTGTGGCCTGTGTACGTGTGCATTTTGATCATATCCCATGTTGATGTCGGGACACATGCGCAGGGCCGGCCGTAGTGGCCGAGCGGCTCTAGGCGCTACAGTCTGGAACCGCGCGACCGCTGCGGTGGCAGGTTCGAATCCTGCCTCGGGCATGGATGTATGTGATGTCCTTAGGTTAGTTAGGGTTAAGTAGTTCTAAGTTCTAGGGGACTGATGACCACAGAAGTTCAGTCCCATAGTGCTGAGAGCCATTTGAACCATTTTTACATGCGCCGGAAACAGTTGCGTTTTGTAGCACATGTGTTTCGGGACGGTTTTCTCAACTTATTACCAATACCGTGGACGTACAGATCTATGTCATGTGTGTTCCCTATGTGCCTATGCTATTAGCACCAGTTTTGTGTAGTGCCACGTTTTGTGGCAGCACATTCTGCAGTTATCCTTAATCTATGAGCATGAGTGTAGTTTATCATATCAATGAGCACCGTTCCCCACTGTCTTAGAATTGTTGTTCAGATGACGGTTTTCTAAAATTTTTTGAACCGTTTTAGAGTCATCACATTCTACACTGATTCAACATGCAGAAGGGTATCTGAACTCCAGTCATTTGATAAATGTGGCAATTTGTGGGCGCCCATAATCATAAACAAACCAGTAAATGCTTTTATTTCAGTGTCTCCCGTGTCCATCCAGTTTTCTGTTCTTACAGGTGTTTCAGATCTCAGTCGTAAATTGTGTAGCTCTTGGGGTGCTTACAAGTTTGTTTGTTCGACAATATTCTGAACGACATTTTAGTTGAAGATCTCAAGAAAATATTCATATGGACGATTCGTTTTAGAGAATGCTTTCTTTGGCAACGCTAAACTTTCTCTAACAGAATCTATGTCTTAACACTGAGGCAGTGTTTCATCCCAAAGAGTTTCAGCACTCTCATCACCATCACTCAAAGTTGGAATTCTTTTCGACTCTGTGGGAGAACCTGCGGAGACTGAACACACTCCATTGACTGAAACATTGTCTCCTGAAGGAACTTGTTGTTGAAAAATAGCAGGTGATTGTTGGTGGATGCTCAGTATATTACTTTCTTCACCAGTTGAAACATCGTCCGATTCAATATCCGAAACTGACTCATTCTCAGGAAGTGAGAAGAAATATTCTAGCATGTCTTCCTCTCTGATAAACTAATTCTGCAGTGATAAATACGTAAACTAAATGAATATGCCTAATGATACATCAGTAAACAGGCCTACAGTCTACACTAAAAGTTTGAAATAGTACCAGACGTATGGCCAACTTGGGCTGTGGGAGCAAATATTCCCACATGTTTACAACGTATCTTTGATGTGTTAAATCGATTAGAAAATTTCTTTCATGCATTAACATGAAGACACTTGCATAAAATATCGAATAAGTGCCGTGAAGTTAGTTACAAACGCTATTGTCTGCAGATATACAAACAAAATCACGAAATTACATCAAAACGATGTCTACTTGCCACCAGATTGAGCACAACTGACATATAATACTACGTCAATTGTTGCAGAGCAACTGCTGGCAGCGCGGGAACTTTCACGAGTTTCTATTCTAGTCTACAGATGGCAGCACCAGCTAGACGTGGGAATGTTAAGCTCTTTGGTCCCTGCAGGACATTAAAGTATGAGGGAAGACATCTTCCCATTGCCCATGGAAGGGCTAAGTCGATTCAAATGTCCATACATGCCCCCATTTCTTCCTGCTACTACTACTACTACTACTACTACTACTACGTGATCAGGCCCAGTGGACGGCACGCATCTACAAGTTTCCTCCTCCACTGTATTCTGTCCATTGCTGCTATCCGCCATTCGTCCACATCTATTGACACTTGGTTTAAATCTTCATGGAGTCCATCCCTCCAACACTTCTTGGGTCTCCCTGGCGGTCTCTTTCCTGTAGGTGTGAAATCCAGGAGCTTCCGAGGGCATCTGTGATCCTCCATCCGGGCCACATGGCCGACCCACTGGATTCGTTTAGCTTTGACAGTTCCTGCTATGTTGGGCTGCTGGTATAGTTCCTCAAGCTCTTGGTTGTATCTGATCCTCCATTCCCCTGTATCTGCATCCAGAACCGGACCGAAGATTTTCCGAAGCACTTTTCTCTAAAAAACAAGGAGCTTATGGAAGTCCTGTTTCCGGATACTCCATGTCTCACAGCCATATACGAGGTGCATTCAAGTTCTAAGGCATCCGATTTTTTTTCTAATTAACTACTCACCCGAAATCGATGAAACTGGCGTTACTTCTCGACGTAATCGCCCTGCAGACGTACACATTTTTCACAACGCTGACGCCATAATTCCATGGCAGCGGCGAAGGCTTCTTTAGGAGTCTGTTTTGACCACTGGAAAATCGCTGAGGCAATAGCAGCACGGCTGGTGAATGTGCGGCCACGGAGAGTGTCTTTCATTGTTGGAAAAAGCCAAAAGTCACTAGGAGCCAGGTCAGGTGAGTAGGGAGCATGAGGAATCACTTCAAAGTTGTTGTCACGCAGAAACTGTTGCGTAACGTTAGCTCGATGTGCGGGTGCGTTGTCTTGGTGAAACAGCACACGCACAGCCCTTCCCGGACGTTTCTGTTGCAGTGCAGGAAGGAATTTGTTCTTCAAAACATTTTCGTAGGATGCACCTGTTACAGTAGTGCCCTTTGGAACGCAATGGGTAAGGATTACGCCCTCGCTGACCCAGAACATGGACACCATCATTTTTCAGCACTGGCGGTTATCCGAAATTGTTTTGGTGGCGGTGAATCTGTGTGCTTCCACTGAGCTGACTGGCGCTTTGTTTCTGGATTGAAAAATGGCATCCACGTCTCATCCATTATCCAACCAACGAAAAGAAAGTCCCATTGATGCTGTCGTTGCGCGTCAACATTGCCTGGCAACATGCCACACGGGCAGCCATGTGGTCGTCCGTCAGCATTAGTGGCACCCACCTAGATGACACTTTTCGCATTTTCAGGTCAATCATCATGCAACATTGTGTGCACAGAACCCACAGAAATGCCAACTCTGGAGGCGATCTGTTCAACAGTCATTTGGCGATCCCCCAAAACAATTCTCTCCACTTTCTCGACCATGTCGTCAGACCGGCTTGTGCCAGCCCGAGGTTGTTTCGGTTTGTTGTCACATGATGTTCTGCCTTCATTAAACTGTCGTACCCACGAACGCACTTCCAACACATCCATAACTCCATCACCACATGTCTCCTTCAACTGTCGATGAATTTCAATTGTTTTCACACCACGCAAATTCAGAAAACGAATGATTGCACGCTGTTCAAGTAAGGAAAACGTCGCCATTTTAAGTATTTAAAACAGTTCTCATTCTCTCCGCTGGCGGTAAAATTCCAACTGCCATACGGTGCTGCCATCTCTGGGACGTATTGACAATGAACGCGGGCTCATTTTAAAACAATGCTCATGTTTCTATCTCTTTCCAGTCCGGAGAAAAAAAATTGGAGGACTTAGGACTTGAATGCACCTCATAGAACAACAGGCTGGATCAGGGTTTTGTACGGTCAAATCTTGAACTGTCTGGAGAGAGATTTGGACCGAAGCAGTTGTGCTAGGCTGTGGTAAGATCGGTTTCCTGCTTGTATTCTGGCATTGATCTCTGCTTCACATGACGTGTTCTCAGTGAAAAGTGCCCCTAGGTATTTGGAGTCTTGCACTCTCTTGTAGGAATGTTCCCCAACCTGCAGTGATTGTAGATGATCAGCAGTCTGACAATGACCACGCGTCATAACGAGGTACCCTGTCTTGGCTTCCTGCTGCGAAATGTAGAGCATTTCCTTCTCTTAAATATGTTTAGAAAACCATAGTCACATGGCGTTGTAAATTACTTCTTGGGTCAAAATTTTGTATAACAAGGGGTACACGCTCAGAGCATTTTATTGTAATCACATGCTCTCATGTACTCATCCCACTTGCAAAAAAAAAAAAAAAAAAAAAAAAAAAAATAGTGGTAGGAGGCTTACAAAGTGGAAATACGACAGTGATTATTTGAACTTCATTTCGCCATGATTAAAACGCAACATGATTTTTGCATCAGGCTGTTCCATCTATTTTCCCGTTAGAGATACGTCATGGACTGAAGAAAACTTACGAAAGCCACCTAGCATCCGCCATGCCTCGTGCGCCACCCTTACCGTTAAGTGTAGACCCCTTGCAGCCGACCTGTCCCGCCACCACCCGCGCCCCACAACCCGCACAAACCACCCTCCACCACACACCACCACCCTTCGCGAGCCCGCTGACACCAGCCGAATTTATTGCATTAATCGCGCGGATGCGTCGGAGCTGGCCGTTCTGGAAACCAAACAGGATTTTCCGGCTGTAATCCATTTAGACTCTAAAACGTTTTCCACGGTTAGTTCCAGAAGCGGGTTTTAATCTAACGAAATAAATGCAGTTTGCAGAATTCGCCGACACTTTTTCTGTATGGGGCCCCGTGCAGCGGAGCGGGCCGCGGGCTAAATTGTCACCGCGTCGAAGAATTACAGCAGTCGCGCAAACTATGCGGATTTAATCCAGGCCACCGAGCTGTATTTCAGCTGCCCTACTCTAGGTGGTATGCTTCCGCGATAAAACAGTCCGCATTTAGAGGACAAATTGAACTAAGGGAGAAGTATTGTGGTGCCATGTCTGCGTTCTGACGGGTCCGTTTCGCTTTCCTTTTGACACTGTTCCGTAATTAAATTTTTATGATTGCACTAGCAAATACGATTTTTTCCCATTGCAGTGTATTTTTGGGCTGGAGGGAAATATGTGTCATAGTAGTTATTTATCTGTGTGAATAGATTATGGAATTATATCGACAATGACAGTGAATCCCTTAAAGCAGGAGAATCTCTTGCCAAGATCAAAGTCCCAACCGACTGGAAAAAAGAAGGGCGTAAGAACGGACCGCAAAATTACAGAGCAGTATCCATAACATAGGTTTGCTGCAGAATCCTTGAGCAGATTCTCAGTTCAATATAATAATTTTTTTTTAGGCCAAGAATTAACCATCTTGTGAAGTTGCTGTTCTTCTTTTTATGCCCGTGCTTGCTATGAAAATAGGACGAGGAATTCTGACATATGCAAGAAATCTTTTTCTGTTGTGTTTTACCCAGACATATTTCAGCACTTTTTGTACTATCTTCAGTGAGTTATCTTTTTATTTTCTTACTGTAAAATTGTTGTTACACATTAACATTTAGCTAAACTTTTGATACATAATATTTACAGTCGTGAATGAATAATTGTTGTAAAATGTTATACATCATTTGTCCACAGAATAGCTACCAACATATATGTCCAATAGCATCATGTAGGATGTGTAGACTAATGCATACATCCACTCTTTTTGCTAATTAAACTATAAATAGAACTTTGACATAATGTTATAAACAACACACAGTGCATCAGGGCGTTAATACATATCTCAACTGTGAACTACGAACAAAGATGTATAATATTTTACAACAATTATTCATTTACGATTGTAAATATTATGTACGAAAGATTTGGCTAAATGCTAATATATAACAGTTGTACAGTAAGGAAATAAAAAAATAACCCACTGAAGATAGCACAAAAAGTGCTGAAATATGTCTTGGTAAAACAAAACAAGAAAGGTGTCTTGCATTAGGCGGAACTCGTCGTCCTATTTCAGACCGAGAAGCTTATGTCCACGAATCAGTATAAGTTCAAAAAGCATCGCTTGTGCGAAACTCACCTTTTCCTTTTCTCACATGATATACTGCGAACTGTGGATACCCGCTAGGGTAGCCGAGAGCGCTAATGCGCTGCTTCCTGGACTCAGGTAAGCGCGCCGGTCCGGGATCGAATCCGCCCAGTGGATTAACGACGAGGGCCGGCCAGCCTGGATGTGGTTTTTAGGCGGTTTTCCACATCCCGCTAGGTGAATACAGGGCTGGTCCCCACGTTCCGCCTCAGTTACACGCGTCGCAGACATTTGAAACACGCTCGCACTTTTTCACGATTTACACTAGATGCAGACAGCTGGCGTACACTGATTCCGTCCCTGGGGGGTACGGTGTGGCGGCAGGAAGGGCATCTGGCCACCCCTACAACTAACCTTGCCAAATCCGTTGTAGCCACGCCGACCCTGCTACAGCTGCGGGACTATGGCGTAAGCGAAAGAATACTGCGAACTGTGGGTGAAGGGAAACAGGCAGACTCCATATTTTTGGATTTCCAGAAAGCATTTGACTCGGTGCCCCACAGTAGGATGTTAAAGAAGGCACGAGCATAGCGAACAGGTTCACAAATATGTGTCTCGAAGACTTCTTAAGTTCTAAAACTCATTATGTTGTCCTCGACGGCGAGTGTTCATCAGAGACAAGGGTATCGTCAGCAGTGCGCCAGGGAAGTGTAATAGGATCGCTGTTCTTCTCTGTATACATAAATGATTTGGCGGACAGGGTGAGCAGCAATCTGAGGTTGTTTGCTGACGACGTTGTGCTGTACGGGAAGGCGTCGAACTCGAGTCCCCGTTGGACGATACAAGATGACTTAGCCAAAATTTCTAATTGGTTCAAATGGCTCTGAGCACTATGGGACTTAACATCTGAGGTCATCAGTCGCCTAGAACTTAGAACTACTTAAACATAACTAACCTAAGGACATCACACACATCCATGCCCGAGGCAGGATTCGAACCTGCGACCGTAGCGGTCGCGCGGTTCCAGACTGTAGCGCCTAGAACCGCTCGGTCGCTCCGGCCGGCTTCTAATTGGTGAGATGATTGATAGCTAGCTATAAATGTAGAAAAATGTAAGTTAATTTGGACGAGTGGGAAAAACAAGCCCGTAATGTTCGGGTACAGCATTAGTTCCTGGATGACACAGTCACGTCGTTTAAATATCTAGGAGTTACGTCGCAGAGCGATATGAAATGAAACGAGCATGTGAGGATCGTGGTAGCAAACGCGAATGGTCGACTTCCGATTATTGGGAGAATTCTAGGAAAGTGTGTTTCCTCTGCAAAGGAGACCGTATATAGGACGCTAGTGCGACCTATTCGTAAGTACTGCTCGAATGTTTGGGATCCGTATCAGGTCGAATTAAAGGAAGACATCGAAGCAGTTGAGAGGTGGGCTGCTAGTCTTGTTACTGTAGGTTCGAACAAGACGTAACTGTTACGGAGATGCTTTGAGAATTCAAATGGGAATCCTTGGAGGGAAGGCGGCGTTCTTTTCGAGGAACACTATTGAGAAAATTTAGAGAACTGGCATTATAAGCTGACTACAGAACAATTCTGCTACCTCCAATATTCACTGAGCACAAGGACCACGAAAATAAGATACGAGAAATTAGGGGAACTGGAAAGTGGAAATTTGTTGTAAGTTCATTTGGGACCAACCTGCTGAGGTCATCGGTCTCTTGGCTTACACACTACTTAATCCTCCGTTACTCGCGCGAAAATTCGTGTCATCGTCACTCGCGCGGATGACTGGTGTCATCCACAAAGCAAGCGGTCTGTTTGTATACTTTGAACAGTCTTTATGACTGGTTTTATGATTTTTTTATTAAATCTAAATATAATAAATTTAATATTTGTGCACAGCGTAATATATTCTAACGTTTGAAACAGTTTGACCATTCGAAGAACAATATCTTCAGCTGAATTACTGGCATTACATGATCCCTCTTATTGCTTAACGACGTACGGTTCTAAATTCAAAGTGCAAGCTGTTTTTACATCAACAGAAGCAAACTCTTTTGACCCATACTTTTCTGGTTTGCTAGGAAGATAATGCCTGAACCGGCAGTTTCCTCTAAGAGCCAAAAGCTGGTCGTCAACAGTAAGATATTCACTAGGAGAAAAATATTTTTGACAATTGTTCGTGAATAGTTCAAGTACCTCTCTGATAGCTCTGATAGCAGCCAACGTGCCAATCTCTGTGCGAACATCTCTATCACGGATATTATCAAACCTCAGCCGCCTGACTCGGTTTTCACTTTTGCATAAATAACGTGAGTCAAGTCCGTTTCCGTTTGAGTTATCTCACAATTTCGATATACTCTTCCTAGAACATCTCAAAGATCCACATAGATATAACAAACCAAAGAAAGCTCTGATCTCTATCGCATCTGTTTCTTTAGCGTCCCTTTCCCTAGAGAAGTTACCACGAACTTTGTGCATGTTTCGATAATGCTTATTATGTTTTCATCCAAGAACAAAATCAGAATTTCTGTTTGTCTTTTTTATACGAGCTTCATTTTCTGGTCCAGACAAATGCGCAATAAAATTACAAGATCTGCTTCAAACACTGGTAGGATAATTATTTCTCCTCCGTGTAGTTATTCCATATCTCCCTAAAAAATGCATTCTCTTGAGCTACTTCTTCCTGTGATTCATATTCTTCATTTTCTGATACTTCTGGTTCTGTTCCTGAATCATGTCCGCTTTCATGAACAGAATCCTCAGTCTCTTCCAACCATACATTAGGATCTCTACTAAACTCTGTCCAAGGCTTTTTGCTTTTGACATTTCTTCCACAATTTAAAAATAAAGAGAATACTAGGTAACATGGAAGGTAACTGCAATCAGTTTCAATGTGTCTAAATTTACGCACGTGAAAGATCGATTGAATCTAGTAAAGCAATAAAGTAATACGGACTTACTTTGTTTCAGCTTGTGGCAGCAGATCTCCCGCGGATGACAAGTGTCCTCCAGACTGTAATAATGTTTCATAAGCAATGTATCTTCCGTAACTGAAAGCCAACAAAGATTGGAGCTAACAGCCGGAGAGTTAACAGAAAGGTACTGAAAATGGCGCGCACTCAATCCAGTCCTGTCAGACAAAATTGAGCGGGAAAGTCATGTGGATGACGCGTGTCACCGGCGCGAGCAACGGAGGGTTAATCTAGCTTAAACTAACTTACGCTAAGGACAACACACACACCCATGCCCAACCTCCGACGGGGGAAGCCGGGCGAACCGTGGCAAGGCGTCCAAGACCGCGCGGCTATCCCGCGCAGCTTAATTAAAAAGACTAATAGTAAAGTGCAGCATTCAATAAGTTTGCACATATTAGAAAGATTATAAGTCAGGGACAAATTCTTGTTGTATTGTCGAAGTAAGATATACACTACTGGCAATTAAAATTGCTACACCAAGAAGAAATGCAGATGATAAACGGGTATTCATTGGACAAATATATTATTCTACAACTGACATGTGATTACATTTTCACGCAATTTGGGTGCATAGATCCTGAGAAATCAGTACCCAGAAAAACCACGTCTGGCCGTAATAACGGCCTTGATACGTCTGGGAAATTGAGTCAAACAGAGCTTGGATGGCGTGTACAGGTACAGCTGCCCATGCAGCTTCAACACGATACCACAGTTCATCAAGAGTAGTGACTGGCGTATTGTGACGAGTCAGTTGCTCGGCCACCATTGACCAGTCGTTTTCAATTGGTGAGACGTCTGCAGAATGTGCTGACCAGGGCAGCAGTCGAACATTTTCTGTAGCCAGAAAAGCCCTACAGGACCTGCAACATGCGGTCGTGCATTATCCTGCTGAAATGTAGGGTACCGAAGGGATCGGATGAACGGTAGAGCCACGGGTCGTAACAAATCTGAAATGTAACGTCCACTGTTCAAAGTGCCGTCAATGCGAACAAGAGGTGACCAAGGCGTGTAACCAATGGCACCCTATACCTTCACGCCGGGTGATACGCCAGTATGCAATGGCGAATACACGCTTCAAATGTGCCTTCACCGTGATGTCGCCAAACACGGATGCGCCGATCATGATGCTGTAAACAGAACCTGGATTCATCCGAAAAAAGTACGTTTTGCCATTCGTGCACCCAGGTTCGTCGTTGAGTACGCCATTGCAGGCGCTCCTGTCTCTGATGCAGCATCAAGGGTAACTGCAGCCATGGTCTCCGAGCTGATAGTCAATGCTGCTGCAAACTTCGTCAGACTGTTCGTGCAGATGTTTGTTGTCTTGCAAACGTCCCCATCTGTTGACTCAGGGATCGAGACGTGGCTGGGCGATCCGTTACAGCTATGCGGATAAGATGCCTGTCATCTCGACTGCTACTGATACGAGGCCGTTGCGATCTATCACGGCGATCCGTATTACCCTCCTGAACCCACTGATTCCATATCCTGCTAACAGTCATTGGATCTCGACCAACGCGAGCAGCAATGTTACGATACGATAAACCGCAATCGTGATGGGCTACAATCCGACCTTTATCAAAGTCGGAAACGTGATGGTACGCATTTCTCCTCCTTACACGAGGCATCACAACAGCATTTCACCAGGCAACGTCGGTCAACTGCTATTTGTGTATGAGAAATCGGTTGGAAACTTTCCTCATGTCAGCACGTTGTTGGTGTCGCACCGGCGCCAAACTTGTGTGAATGCTCTGAAAAGCTAATCATTTGCATATCACAGAATCGTCTTCCAGTCGGTTACATTTCGCGTCTGGAGCACGTCATCTTCCTGTTGTAGCAATTTTAATGGCCGGTAGTGTACTTTGTTTCAGCTTGTGGCAGCAGAGCTCCCGCGGATGACAAGTGTCCTCCAGACTGTAATAATGTTTCATAAACAATGTATCTTTCGTAACTGAAAGCCAACAATGATTGGAGCTAACAGCCGGAGAGTTAACAGAAAGGTACCGAAAATGGCGCGCACTCAATCCAGCCCTGTCAGACAAAATTGAGCGGGAAATACATGTGGATGACGCGTGTCACCCGCGCTAGCAACGGGGGGTTAATCTAGCTTAAACTAACTAACGTTAAGGACAACACACACACCGGTGCCCAAGGGAGGACTCGAACTTCCGACGGGGGAGCCGTGCCGTGGCAAGGCGCACAAGACCGCGCTGCTATCCCGCCCGGCTTAATTAAAGAGATTAACAGTAAAGTTTAGCATTTAATAAGTTTGCACTTTTTAGAAAGTTTGTAAGACATGGTCAACTTCTTGTTGTATTGTCGCAGTAAGATATACTTTGTTCCTCTCGCAATTGAAATACGCAAAGTTACCCAAAGCTAAGCAACAGAAAAGTTACAACCAAGTCACTAAGAGTTCAAAATTATACGAAAATAAAAAAAAAAAAACTTTTAAAGGAAACTTTCAGTGATGTTCCGCGCTCCCTTTTATACTGGTGTGTTCGCCGCTCCTGAATCGGGTGGTAAATTCCACATTACATAGCGCGTCTACCGAAGCACAGCCAGGGTGTGCAGTGGTATGTCGCACATAAGCTGCCTGCTGTCTCCAACGACCCGAGCCGTAGCTCTGCCGGGACCTCACGGACCACAATACTCGCAGCAGAAAAATGAGATCTGCCGAGAAACTATCACCTCCGCTGCGTGCCTGTCCCTGGCAGTAACGTACAGTGTCCGAGGCCGCAGCGGCCGTATTTCTGCCACCCCCGCAGCAGACGGCGGGCGTCCGGCGGCGGCTGTGATGTACTGGCCATAAATACGGGATTGCCCGCGCCATGTGACAAGCGGTCCGCGCTAGCTGCCGTTTTGGTGGGCCGTAATTCATTCGGACTGACAGAACGCGCCCGTGGATAAAAGCTAAACATATCTGCCGCCGCCGCTGGGTGCCTGCCGTTGTTTCGCAATTAGCGCTCATTTTACGCGCCGCCGTAAATCTGCGACCCATACACGGCTGATACAAGGCTCCTCTGCGGTATCGGCGGCTCACCGCTAATTGAACTGTGCTGTCGGTAGAGTTGTGGTGGATGACAGGAAGCTGCTGTAACAGTACAGGGCACCCTGATACCATCATAAAAGAATCAGATTGTCACTGCTCTCTACTGAATCCATCGATTGTATGGGTACTGCTTTTTGTGTTAGCAGAAGAGCCAACACCGTGTTACTAGTGGAGGCCGAAATGCACGCGTTTTAGCTCACGCAGGCTGGCGTGAGGAGGGAAAAACTATACTGACGTGAGACCTGGAACATGTAAGGAATAAGAATTCAGAAAGCGGACGTAATTAGTTTGATACTTAACTTTAATCCATTAATGATGAACGTCGCTCTTGACGGTACATGATTGAGAATATTATCTGTTCAGAATACATTTTGGAAGATAGTACTTGTTGTGGATTGGCAGGAGCCAACCCACGGGGTTTGGAGGAAGCCGAAAGGCACGCGTTTAAGCTCACGCAGGCTGGCGTGAGGTCTGGAACAGGACAAGGAATTCAGACTTCAGAAAAAAGGTGGTACTTGGTGGAATACTTAACTTTAATCCATCAATGTTGAACGTAGCTCTTGTCTGTACATTCTTTACAATATCAATAGCAACTGAACATGGCGCCTTGCTAGGTCGTAGCAAATGACGTAGCTGAAGGCTATGCTAACCATCGTCTCTGCAAATGAGAGCGTATGTAGACAGTGAACCATCGCTAGGAAATTCGGCTATACAACTGGGGCGAGTGCTAGGGAGTCTCTCTAGACTTGACCTGCCGTGTGGTGGCGCTCGGTCTGCAATCACTGACAGTGGCGACAAGCGGGTCCGACGTATACTAACGGACCGCGGCCGATTTAAAGGCTACCACCTAGCAAGTGTGGTGTCTGGCGTTGACGTTTGCAGGTTCAAACACTGCTTCGATCTGCTAACCAATTTGTATTTTGCAAATGAAAAATAATGGAAGTGTCGTCGCATCCCAGTAGAGGTCGCTCACTTCAAGACTCGAAATCCCTACTATTTTGTCGCAAATCACTCGGAATGTTGTTTGAACACTATTAAAATACTCCCTTAAACCGAATCCTTCGAAGACTCAAATAACCGCTTTCTACCTTTCCTCAGCAAAGCGAAAGCTATATTTCCTGGAATAGTACCACATTGGAACACACGGATAAACCGGCCTATCTGGGTGTGATGTTGGATAGCTCTACATCGATATGATTACTCTGCAGTTCACAATTAAATGCCTGGCAGAGCGTTCATCAAACCGCCTTCAAGCTGCTTCTCTACCTTTCCACTCTCGAAGAGCGCGCGGGATAAGCGAACACTTAAATATCTCTGTGCGAGTTCTATTTCCTCTTATTTTATTACGATGATGATTCCTCCGCATGTAGGTGGTTGCCAACCAAATAGTTTCACTCTCTGAGGAGAAGATTTGTAATTAAAATTTCGTGAGAAGATCCTTCGCAACGAAAAACGCCTTTCCTTAACGACTGTCATCCTAAATCGTGTATCATATCCGTGGCATCCTTCCACCTATTTCGCAGTAGTACAAAACAAGCTGCCCGTTTTTGAACTTTTTCGATGACTTCTGTCTACCTTGTCTGATGCGGATCGCACATCGCGCAACAATACTTCATAAATGTTCAGATGTGTGTGGAATCTTATGGGACTTAACTGCTAAGGTCATCAGTCCCTAAGCGTATACACTACTTAACCCAAATTATCCTAAGGACAAACACACGCACCCATGCCCGAGGGAGGACTCGAACCTCCGCCGGGACCAACCGCACACTCCATGACTGCAGCGCCTGAGACCGCTCGGCTAATCCCGCGTGGTTCAACAATACTCCAGAAGAGGTCGCGATCCACAAGCGTAGCTTAGGCAGCCTTATTAGACCTGTTGCATTTTCTTTGTGCACTTCCAATAAACCATAGCCTTAGATTTGCTTTTACTCACACCATTATCTATGTGATCGTTCCAACTGAGTAACTTAACTGTGGCCTTTATGACAGGAAATCACGAATCCAGTAAGTCGCTTGTTAGGTACGGTGTCAAAAGCCCTCTGGAAATCTAAAAATATGTAATCAGTTTGACATCTACTGTCAATAGCACTCATTACCCCTTGAGAGTAAAGATCTAGTTTAGTTTCACGACGGATGGTTCCAGTTGTCGTGGAGAATGCTCCACACTATATCAAGTGGCCTACCAGATGCTGAGATGCCACCTGGTTCGTGCTGACACTCGGGTCACGGTCAAAGATTCTTCTCTGAAGTTATTTCTCATTTAATAAAATCGCTCTGTATAAGGATTACTGATTGACGACGACTAGTAACCTGTCTTACAATGGATCCCGTCAGACAGTTCACTTCGAACGCCACGGTGCAAACTCGTAATAGCCAATGTCCATTTTCATCTATATTAGGAGTCGCAGTACTCTGGTGTCTTCTCATTGGAGAGGAATTCCGCCTTTTGCACGGCACCTTTGTCGGTTTGTTATCATCTTTTTTGCTATCTTCAGTGAATTTATTTGTTTATTTTGCTTCTGCAAAAATGTTTTATGTTAACATTTAAAGAAACGTCTAGTACTAAATGTTCACGTTTTTTAAAATGAGCGATTATCGTCAAATATTTCTTACATTAGTTTGCACACAGCACAGAGCTGACACACGTATCACTGAGTTTAGGCATTCCCTGTTCGTAAATAAACAACACAGAATGCATCAATTCGGTAATACATGTCTCAGCTCTGTACTGTCTGCAAACCATTGTAAAATATATTTGACAATAATCGCTCATCTTACAAATGTAAACATTTTGTATCAATAGTTTTTTGAAAGGTTAATATGTAACAATTTTGTGGAAGGAAAATAAACAAATAAACTCGCTGAATATAGCACAAACAGTGTTGAAAGATATCTGGGTGAAAACAAAACTACAACAGTGTCTTCCATAAGGCGGATTTCCTCTCCAATTTTCTTACCAAGCATGGAAATAAGAAGAACTGCAACATTCACAAGATGACGATGTATTCTCGTTGTCATGTCATTGCATCGTTCTTGATTTTACCCACTTTACCTCTGGTTATTTCACATCAGTTATATTAAATCGGTTCTAGTGACCCCGTTTTGTCACACTATACCTTAGTCATCAACATCATCACCTGCAGTTCGAATCCTACTAATGATTAGGCATATTGACATTTTATAAATGTGGTTCCCTTTTCGCCAGAAATAATAGCTGGCGCACTTAAAAATGTGCAGCGCTCAAAGTTGTACTTCACAAGTTTCATTAACGGTTGGGTTGCCTTTACGGACATAACAATAGTCTGTCAAGGCTCAGTGGTTTGTAGATAAGCTTGTTATAGTGAATTATGTCCGTTTTATAGTTCAGAAGCGATTTCCCAAAGCAAAGCAACTTATTTAATAACGTCATCTTAAGCTATATCTGAAACGTCTAGAAATTCAGTCTCCAGTTGTCACAAAACTCTCCGTATCTTTGGCTTAGTTCACAATGACATGTTTGTCATAGTGTCGTCCAATTCTTCGTTTATCTGTATTGCTTTCCTATATCGCTTTGTTAGATTAACTTCCTTATTTTACGAAACTATCAGCTGTATCGAGAGGCATAACTCGACAACACGGATGGGCTGACCTTCTAGAAAGGAGATATATGCTGAGGGATGAACAATGTATCGTACATTAAAACACGTATTGGCTTACTACCAAAACACGTAGAAAATGCTATACAAAGTAGAAACGGAATGGTTCTTTCAAGTTTCCGTTTTCGTTGTAAAAAGGGATTATATCCTGCATATGAGGTGTAAGGAGTACGAATGCAGATATTTCTATTGCCGACTGGGCACAGTGTACTTAGCAACATTACGTGAGTATTTACTTCATTTACACAGTAATAATTATAGCTATTAGGTGTAGTATGTTTTTTGGGCTGTCAGGTGTAGTTTGTTTTTTGGTTCGTTAGTAACTCCAAGTGCGAAGAGCAAGTCATTAATGCTTATGTCCCCCTGGCCGGCAGGCCCAGTGTTGACGCAAAACGGTTAGTCTACAGTGACAGGCATTGTCCACTTAGTGGTGCAGTTACAGCCATGCGGAAAACATCATATCGTGAAATATGTGACATGTACGTGAGAAGACTCTTCGATGCAGAGAAAACCAACTGACCGAGCAAGGTGACGCAGTGGTTAGCACACTGGACTCGCATTCGGGAGGACGACGGTTCAATCCCGTGTCCGGCCATCCCGATTTAGGTTTTCCGTGATTTCCCTAAATCGCTCCAGGCAATACCAGGATGGTTCCTCTGAAAGGGCACGGCCGACTTCCTTCCCCATCCTTCCCTAACCGATGAGACCGATGACCTCGCTGTTTGGTCTCCTCCCCCAAACAACCCAACCCAAAACCAACTGATGTGTGTACATATTAACGTACCACATAGAAAAATATCTGCGCTTATACCCGTTACATCAAATATACTCGGGCGGCCGTTGTGGCCGAGCGGTTCTAGGCGCTTCAGTCTGGAACCGCGCGACCGCTACGGTCGCAGGTTCGAATCCTGCCCCGGGCATGGATGTGTGTGATATCCTTAGGTTAGATAGATTTAAGTTGTTCTAGGTCTAGGGGACTAGTGATCTCAGATGTTAAGTCCCGTAGTGCTCAGAGCCATTTGAACCATTTGAATCAAGTATAGTTGACCATTTTCTTCTCTTTCACATTTTCTTGATAGTTTGAAGGATATCCACGTTATCGTGTAAATAAGATATCTTTTCCTTCCATAACCTCTCGTCTACCTAGAGTATCGCACAAATTCCGCATCAAACACAGTAAAATCATCTGGAAGCAGAAACTCAAAAGTATATGGATGCATACCCACCATTTGAAATGTCACGAACACAACTTACAACATAGAGTTATTGACGTAAGTTTATAGTCGCGTAGAAAATCAGATTGTGTCACGTTATACGTTAACATTAATAACGCAGCGCTGAACCAACGCTAGGTTTACGTTCGTTTCATTTTCTCACGCCTGCATTTTCTGAAACCGTCTTTCCGTTTTAGTTTCAAAAAGTTACCGCAGCGTGTTCCACTCCGTGGACAAATCCGGTCTGGCTCGTCACCGTTATGTGGATCATTCCGGAAAGTGAGAACACAAGGCGGTATCAAAACTCCGGCCAACCTAATTAGGATGCGGCAGCTAACGAAGGGCCCGCGTGTGTATGACATAAATATTCACGAGCCAAAGTGACGGCACTGCGAGCGGAGCGGAGCGCAGCTGGGGTGTGACTCGACGCGAGCGGCGGTGTGAAGCGACGGCCGCGCGGGAGCGCCGAGCGTGATTGGCGGCTGCGGTGCGGGCGCAGCGGCGGCACGCGGCACAGCTCGGAGCGCGGCAGCGAGTGTTTTAATTAGGGGCCGCGTGGCGTAATGAAGCAGCGGCTAACGAGCCTGCCAGCTGGCTGCCGTGCCACCCTGGCCAGTCTATGGCAGGCGGTAACCTCCCGCTAGGCAGCCCGTGTACAGAGAGTGGCCAATGCCGCTACGGTAGCCGTGATTCGCACAAACTGCGGAGAAACGCACGAGCGAAGAACAGCGGAATCCACTGACCGCTTAAATACGTCCTTCACGCGGACAAGAAAACAAGAAGAAATCGCCAAAAATACGCTACTACACTACTAGCCATTAAAAATGCTACACCAAGCAGAAATGAAGATGATCAAGGTGTATTCATTGGACAAATATATTATACTAGAACTGACATGTCATTACATTTTCACGCAATTTGGGTGCATAGATCCTGAGAAATCAGTACCCAGAACAACCACCTCTGGCCGTAATAACTGCCTTGATACGGCTGGGCATTGAGTCAAACAGAGCTTGGATGGCGTGTACAGGTAGAGCTACCGATCCAGCTTCAACACGATACCACAGTTCATCAAGAGTAGATGCTGGCGTATTGTGACGAGCCAGTTGCCCGGCCACCATTGACCAGACGTTTTCAGTTGGTGAGAGACCTGGAGAATGTGCTGGCCAGAGCAGCAGTCGAACATTTTCTGCATCCAGAAAGGCCCGTACAGGACCTGCAACACGCGGTCGTGCATTTTCCTGCTGAAATGTAGTGTTTCGTAGGGATCGAATGAATGGTAGAGCCACGGGTCGTGACACATCTGAAATGTAACGCCCACTGTTCAAAGTGCCGTCAATGCGAACAAGAGGTGACCGAGACGTGTAACCAATGGGAACGCATACCATCACGCCGCCGGGTGATACGCCAGTATGGCGATGAATTCACGCTTCCAGTGTGCGTTCACCGCGATGTCGCCAAACACGCATGCAATCATCATGATGCTGTAAACAGAACCTGGATTCATCCGAAAAAATGACGTTTTGCTATTCGTGCACCCAAGATCGTCGTTTAGTCCACCATCGCAGGCGCTCCTGTCTGTGATGTAGCGTCAAGGGTAACCGCAGCCATGGTCTCCGAGCTGATAGTCCGTGCTGCTGCAAACGTCATCGAACTGTTCGTGCAGATGTTTGTTGTCTTGCAAACGTCCCCATCTGTTGACTCAGTGATCGAGACGTGGCTGCACGATCCGTTACAGCCATGAGGATAAGATGCCTGTCATCTCGACTGCTAGTGATACGAGGCCGTTGGGATCCAGCACGGCGTTCCGTATTACCCTCATGAACGCACCGATTCGACATTCTGCTAACAAAAAAATGGCTCTGAGCACTATGCGACTTAACTTCAGAGGTAATCAGTCACCTAGAACTTAGAACTAATTAAACCTAACTAACCTAAGGATGTCACACACATCCATGCCCGAGGGAGGATTCGAACCTGCGACCGTAGCGGTAACGCGGTTCCAGATTGTAGCGCCTAGAACCGCATCCGCCACTCCGGCCGGCTATTCTGCTAACAGCCATTGGATCTCGACCAACACGAGCAGTAATGTTGCGATACGATAAACTGCAATCGCGATAGGCTACAATCCGACCTTTATCAAAGTCGCAAACGTGATGGTACGCATTTCTCCTCCTTACATGAGGCATCACAACAACTTTTCACCGGGCTAGGCCGGTCAACTGCTGTTTGTGTATGAGAAATCGATTGGAAACTTTCCTCATTTCAGCACGTTGTACGTGTCGCCACCGGCTCCAACCTTGTGTGAATGGTCTCAAAAGCTGATCATTTGCATATCACAGGATCTTCTTTCTGTCGGTTAAATTTCGCGTCTGTAGCACGTCATCTTCGTGGTTTAGCAATTTTAATAGCCAGTAATGAATAATTACACTGACGGAAAAAAAATCGCATCACCAACGAGCACTTGTGCGACATGAACGGAAGTTAGTAGGGGTGTTTCTACATCTGGAAGATGATGTCTATTTAAATTTCGTGCCAGTCGCGAAGAATGGAGCTAGTAACGACACTATGATGATGCAATCAAGTTTGCTTTAGGTATACGCTGTAACTGTCGTGAGCGTTACTTAGCTTCGAGAATGGACTTGGTCAGTTAAAGTTAGTCAAGAATGCCTTTAACGCAACAAAGACGCAATTATTAATATCTCACTGAGTTTGCACCGGGTTGGGTAATAGACCAATGAGAAGCAAGATGTTCCTTTGCGATATGCAGAAAGACTTGGCTGGCATGTAGCCACTGTATATGACTGCTGGAAGCGGTGGTCACGGTCTACCGCCAGAAGACTGGGTTCCGGACGGTAACTAGACATTATCAAGAGGGAAGACCATCGTGTTGAGCGTAGGTCTCTTGCGCATCGTACTGCATCTGTAGCAGCAATCCGAGCAGCAGTTGACACCACAGTGACACAACGAACTGTTACAAATCGGTTACTTCAAGGACAGCTCCGAGCCAGATGACCTCAGCGTGCACTCCACTGACCCCAAACCACCGTCATTTGCGACTTCAGTGGTGTCAAGCGAGAGCTCAGTAGTGGGCAGGGTGGAGGTCTGTTGTGTTTTCTAGTGAAAGCCGGTTCTGCCTCGGTGTCAGCGATGGCCGTGTGTTGGTTAGGAGGAGACGAGGGTCTGCAACCAACCTGTCTGCGTGCTAGACACACTGGACCTACACCTCGCGTTATGGTCTGCGGTGCGATTTCGTGCGACAAGGGGAGCACTCTCGTGACTATCCCATTCACCCTGACTGCAAATTTGCACGTCAGTCTGGTGATTCGACTTGTTGTGCTGCCAATCATGAACATCATTCCAAGAGCTGCTTTCCAACAGGATAACACTTGCTCACATATCGCCGCTGTAACCCAACATGCTCTACAGAATGTCGACATGTTTGTTGACCTGCATTATCATCAAACATGTCCGCGGCTCGTGGTCTTGCGGTAGCGTTCTGGCTTTCCGCGCACGGGGTCCCGGGTTCGATTCCCGGCGAGGTCAGGGATTTTCTCTGCCTCGAGATGGCTGGGCGTTGTGTGTCTTTCATCATCATTTCATCCTCATTCACTCGCAAGTCGCCGTAGTGGCGTTAAAGAACTTGTGGAGCGGCGGCCGAACCGCCCCGCGATTGGTCTCCCGGCCACCAATGCCATACTCTCATTATTATTATTATCATCAAACATCTCTCCAATCGAGCATATATGGGACATCATCGGACGACAATTCCAGTGTCCTCTGCAACCAGCATAATCCGTCCCTGTCCTGACCGTCCAAGTGCAGTGGACGCGGTACTCCATCCCACAAACTGACATCCGGCATCTCTACAACACAATGCATGCACGTTTACATGCTTGCATTCAACATTCTGTCGATTACACCGCTTATTAATGTCCGATCATTGCACATTTGCAAGGTATTATATCGCTCTTACGTTAACTTGTTATGTCGCAATGTGAATCACTTACGTATGTTACCTTGACAAGTGTATTCCCCCAAAGTCATTACTCTACTTTGATTATTTTCTTGTGTTACTATGTTTTTCCGTCACAGTATTTTGCGCTATTTGGTTGTTGCTAGACGAATAATACATCTCCCTGTGTTATGAACTCTTATTATACTTTGGGTTCATACACTACACAAAAAAATACTTCAAATGGCTCTAAGCACTATGGAACTTAACATCTGAGGTCATCAGTCCCCTAAACTTAGAAGTACTTAAACTTAACTAACCTAAGGACGTCACACACATCCATGCCCGAGGCAGGATTCGAACCTGCGACCGCAGCAACAGCGTTGTTCCGGACTGAAGCGCCTAGAACCACTCGGCAACAACGGCCGGCATACACTACCCAATCAAAAGTGTCTCGACATCTACATCTACATCTACATTTATATTCCGCAAGCCACCCAACGGCGTGTGGCGGAGGTCACTTTACGTGCCACTGTCATTACCTCACTTACCTGTTCCAGTCGCGTATGATTCGCGGGAAGAACGACTGCTGGAAAGCCTCCGTGCGCTAGAATCTCTCTGATCTTACATTCGTGATCTCCTAGGGAGGTATAAGTAGGGGGAAGCAATATATACAATACCTTATCTAGAAACGCTCCCTCTCGAAACCTGGACAACAAGTTACACCGCGATGCAGAGCGCCTCTCTTGCAGAGTCTGCCACTTGAGCTTGCTAAACATCTCCGTAACGCTATCACGCTTACCAAATAACCCTGTGACGAAACGCGCCGCTCTTCTTTCCATCTTCTCCATCTCCTCTGTCAACCCGACCTGGTACGGATCCCGCACTGATGAGCAATACTCAAGTATAGGTCGAACGAGAGTTTTGTAAGCCACCTCCTTTGTTGATGGACTACATTTTCTAAGGACTCTCCCCATGAATCTCAACCTGGCACCCGCCTTATCAACGATTAATTTAAATGATCATTCCACTTCAAATCGTTCCGTACGCATACTCCCAGATATTTTACAGAAGTAACCGCTACCAGTGTTTGTTCCGCTATCATATAATCATACAATAAAGGATCCTTCTTTCTATGTATTCGCAATACATTACGTTTGTCTGTATTAAGGGTCAGTTGCCACTCCCTGCACCAAGTGCCTATCCGCTGCAGATCTTCTTGCATTTTGCTGCAATTTTCTAATGCTGCAACTTCTCTGTATACTACAGCATCATCTGCGAAAAGCCGCATGGAACATTCAGCACTATCTACTAGGTCATTTATACAATATATTGTGAAAGGCAATGGTCCCATAACACCCCAGTGGCACGCCAGAGGTTACTTTAACGTCCGTAAACGTCTCTCCATTGAGAACAACATGCTGTGTTCTGTTTGCTAAAAACTCTTCAATCCAGCCACACAGCTGGTCTGATATTCCGTAGGCTCTTCCTTTGTTTATCAGGCGCATTGCGGAACTGTATCGAACGCCTTCCGGAAGTCAAGGAAAATGGCATCTACCTGGGAGCCTGTATCTAATATTTTCTGGGTCTCATGAACAAATAAAGTGAGTTGGGTCCCACACGATCGCTGTTTCTGGAATCCATGTTGAATCCTACAGAGTAGACTTTGGGTTTTCAGAAATGACATGATACGTGAGCAAATAAGATGTTCTAAAATTCTACAACAGACCGATGTCAGAGATATAGGCCTATAGTTTTGCGCATCTTCACCACGACCCTTCTTGAAAACTGGAACTACCTGTGCTCTTTTCCAGTCATTTGGAACCTTCCGTTGCTCTAGAGACTTGCGGTACACTGCTGTAAGAAGGGGGGGCAAGTTCTTTCGCGTACTCTCTGTAGAATCGAACAGGTATACTACGCAATGAGTAATTGGTCACGAGATGTCTTGGTACGCCGACCCGCCAGTATAAGAGGAGGCATGGAGCATCGTTTTATCACTAGAGAAGAAGTAGGAGCAGAAGAAGGCGGTGTGGAGAGCTCAGTGAGTTCGAGCGCGGATTTGTCGTTGAATGTTATCGGAGTAACAAATCCAACAGCGACATTTCAGCCCTTCCAAAGCTGCTTCAGTCTGCAACCGCGCGACCGCTACGGTCGCAGGTTCGAATCCAGCCTCGGGCATGGATGTATGTGATATCCTCAGGTTAGTTAGGTTTAAGTACTTCTAATTTCTAGGGGACTGATGGCCTCAGATGTTAAGTCCCATAGTGCTCAGAGCCATTTGAACCATTTGAACTTAGACAAAAAAGACAACGATTTTATTCCGACAAATACGCTAAAGTAGGTCATTTGTGCTATTGGGTAATTTTTGAAGCTTTATCATGAGACAAAACATTGCGCTCACAAGAACATGTAAAGTTTTCTTTTTCCATGTTAAATGAAAAAAGTTAAAAGTGAAACATACATTATGCCAGAAGAAATGAAGTCGTAAACAGTCGTCCGTTTCGGACGGTCCACAAGTGTTTGAACTCGTAACAAAAAGGAATCAAAAGACGTTTTTCAGCGTCATTCACGTTTCAGACTGAATGCCTTTATGGTTAACTGCACTAACACCAAGCACTTCTGAGATCCCATAATGTTAAACTGTACTACAATGACGAAAAAAATGTAAAAAAAATCTCTCTCTCCCCAAGAATAATTCATAATGTCGTGATTTACACAATAAATCAGTAGGTGTGATATATCATGGGACTATAAAATATTGCCGAGGTGATGAGTTCAGCAAAAAAGTCTTCAAGTAGACGCTTACTTACAGTGAACAGTGCTGAAGCATTTAACTACATATGCGAAGAAACTATGTTAACACTGTATCTGGACAACAGTCAGAGGTAGTACCGAAACAGAGGCTGATCTTCTGGATCGCAATAAAAATGAGACTAACATCACACATGCGGACAACCGCGGCAAAAATTACCGAAACTTCACGTTACCACAAAGGACTGTCAATTACAGGCTTCATAAAACCTAATGGTTGTATACAAAAAATTTTAAAGAACTGTAGTGCGTCAAAAAATCTGTGCATTGCAGTACTTGGAGGTCTATATGATGTGTACAGTAACAAACCAAAACTAAAAAAGTCGTACGAAACTTTGAGCGTCACTGTAAGAAAAAGGAGTAGTAAACAATTACCGTGACAAGCACCCTCAGAAGAGCACGCTAACAGATGCTTTTGGCTTGAAAGGTATTCAAAAGACATTGGCAATATCTACAGAAAGGTCTGGTACTCAAATGCAAAGACATTTTCTGTGTGTGTTTTATATCTCATCTGTGTACTACAAATGAAACTGATCTCTACCTTCCAGTGGAAACATTAGCACACGAATCCCCCTACGCTTTTGTTTGCATAAACCTGGCAGTACTACCTGTATAATCAGAAATGGTCAAATACATTTCGTAAAAACATTACCGTACTTTCGTTAAATCCGTGCTGGTTTCATAGCGAATACTTTCTTGTTGTAATTCCGAAGAAATAATTCTCACAAGGAGAACTTACTGACTGGCCTTCTTCGGCTGTCTTCATAAAAGACCATAATACCTTTCTTTCATTTTCAATGAAAATTTAGAACCAGTATGTATAGTAACATTTCGATTTCATAATAAGCATAGAATTTAACTAAAAGTTAAAAGTGTTGCTCATCAGACTTTGGCGTTATCCACTGAGCTACCGACAACTACGTTGATACCAACGGAATATACTCCAAGAAAAGAAAAACGGCACCATGAAGCAATTATCTGAATAGGACGGAAGTTGATAGATGCGACGTACACATACAAACAAATTACTACAGTTTCAGAAAAATTGGATGATTCATTTAAAAGAAACAGCTTCACAAAGTGAGGAAGTTAATAACAGCGTTGGTCAACCTCGGGCCCTTATGGTAGCAGTTATTCGGTTTAACGCTGATTAACGTGTTGTTGGACGTCCTCCTCAGGGATATCATGCGAAATTCTATCCAATTTCCCCTTCAAAAAGCCAAAATCCGGAGCTTGTTGGGTGGCCCTGCCCGTAATGCTACAAACGTTTTCAGGTAGGGAGAGATCTGCCGACCTTGCTGACCAAGTTAGAGTTTGACAAGCGTGAAGAGATGCATCAGAGCTCTCACCGTGTGCGGAAAGGCATTATCTTTCTTAAATGTAAGCCCAGGATGGCTTGGCATGTAGCGCAACAAAACGGGGCGTAGAATACCGTTGACGTACCGCTGTGCTGTAAGGGTGCAGCGGATGACAACCAAAGGCGTCCTGCTATGAAATGAAATGGCGCCCCAGACCATCATTCATGGCTGTCGGGTTGCATGGCGAGCGACTGTCAGTTTGATTGATCTGATTTTATCAGGAAAGCAAAAGCAACATTGGTCAAGCCCGCTGCTGCCCGCACTGAAACAGAGTTTATTGTGCGGTATCGTCTGTGTCTCTAGTAAAGCCAACCAATAACCTTGAACAGTGCAGGGAAGTCCTTTACCAGTGCTTTGCTAGACACGATTTCTTCAGGTCTGGTTGATCCGAATATTCTGTGTCTTTTAATCTACAGTGCCTCGCATTCTAGGATCAAACGTGATGCAGTTTCCTCACCCACACCACACATCCTACATTTGGGGGTCTTCTATTATCCGCATTGTATGAGCATGGCCTGTCAATAGTCCAACCATGAGTTTCACTTCTCTCCTGTTCAAGCTCAAGATTGAGAGACTTCTCTTAGAACATGACTTCTGCATCAATACGTTGCCAAGTTTTTGCTTTTAGATCTTAGCCCAATATTCTACATGCTGCCTCCTTGTCCAGTCTCGTAGTTTTATTTTGACCATCGCCTTGGTGATTCTTAGGACAGATTCCGGTCCAATAAATGGTGACATCGCTCCCTATCCTGGCGAATCCATTGGCTTGCTCATTACCACTAGCCCCTGGGTGACAAGAGACCCACAATATGTTTACCCTATCTCTTCCCCATAGTTCCAGATGACTTTTTGGCATTCTTCCACGATATTTGATCTTGTTGCAGAGGCTTCCAGTGCTTTCAGGGCTGCTTGGCTGTCTGAATAAATGAAAATGCTACGACCTCTGTAGCATCTCCGCAAGTTCTCCAGCACTTACACCCTGATAGCCACTGTGTTTCAAGCAGAAATGTCAGCTATTTTCCCTAGAGAGATTGCACTCTCCAGCCTTGGCTGCACTCCGTATACCCCAGTCCGAACATCTTCGTCTATTTTAGAACCTTCAGTGAACCCGATTATGTCCCCAGTACGATGATGAAATTTGTTCTCCCAGAGCTCTCTACCTTCAATTACGACATTGAAAGGCTTGTTAAAGCAACTGGTAGTTATTATATTGCCGACTGGAATTTCCCCAACCATACCTAGTCTACCTCACACAATATTTTAGTGTGAGATCCTGGATACCCCAGTGAGTTCCAGTTTTTGTCAGTCTTTAATCTGTGTGCTCCAGCTGCTTCCTCCCTCTTTACCCACAGGTGTAATGGGGACATGTCCAGCATGGTTCCCTTCCCAGCAATGTTTGTGCTGCTGATTCCACCTGTAATGGCTAAGCAGGCCAATCTCTGCACCTTAGCAAGCTCCTCAGCAGCTACCTGTTGTTCTACTTTTTTCCACCACACAGTTGCCCCAAAAGTGATCATAGGTCTTACTACCGTGGTGTATCCAGTACATACTCTTAAGGCTTAAGCCCCAGTTTATAGCACAAGCGCTTCTGGTAGTCATCAGAATACCTTTATCCTTGGAACAGGTGCTCCTTATGTGAGGAGTCCACGATAGTTTCTCATTCAGGGTTACCAAAAAAATGGTTCAAATGGCTCTGAGCACTATGGGATTTAACAGCTAAGGTCATCAGTTCCCTAGAACTTAGAACTACATAAACCAAACTAACCTAAGGATATCACACATATCCATGCCCGAGGCAGGATTCGAACCTGCGACCGTAGTGGTCGCGCGGTTCCAGACTGTAGCGCCTAGAACCGCTCGGCTATCCCGACCGGCTAAGGGTTACCCCTAGATATTTCACTATCCCCTTCACTGGTAGAGTTTCATCGAGAAGCTTGAAATTCCAGAATGTGTGTTTGATCTGCTTCCTCATAAATGGTAGCACAACAGTCTTCTTGGGACTGACCCTTAGATCCTGTTTCCTTCATCAGTTTTGGACAATGTCCAATGCTCCTTGTGCCATAGCTCCGACTGTACTTGAAAATTTGCCAAGTATTACTATGAAAAGATCGTCTGCGTATCCCTGGCAATAGTTCATTCAGCACGAAGTTCCACAGAAGAGGGGACAGAATCCTTCCTTTTGGACAACCTTTGGTGGTGTTAATCACCATTTTTTCTTGCATCATGGTGGCTTCTACCCTTCTACCACTAAGCATGGCTGTAATTCACCTACAAATGGTGGTCTCCAAGCCATGCACCTTTGTTGCCTTAACCATGGATTCGAAGGTCGTGTCGCTAAAATCCCTTCGATGTCCAAGAACATGCAGAGCGCTATTTCCTGAAAGTGTCGTGCTTTCTCCACCCTCCCAACAAATTGATGGAGTGCAGTTTCACACGATTTTCTTGGTTGGTATGCATGTTGGTTTACGTGTAGAGGAACCCTTGTTAACCTCCTCTGCCTAGCATGCACATTGACCAGTTTTTCTAATGTTTTAAGAAGAAAGGAGAACAGACTGATTGGTCTCATATCCTTGGCCTTGGTATGATCAATTCTCCCTGGCTTTGGAATGACAATAACCTTCGCTGCCCTCCAGACATTAGGAATGATTTCTGCTGCTAGGCTAACCCTGTAGGGATCTAACCTGTGAAGGAATCTTATTAAGTTCACTCCTGCTTTTTGTAGGAGCGCTAGAAAAATTCCATCTGAACCAGGTGACTTGAACAATAGGAGTGTTCCCACCGCCCGTTAGATTTTATTGTGATTAACACATTCTCTGGCAGATTCCCAGTTCTTCCTTCTAATACCTGAAAACCGATATCTCACAGGGATCTCGTCCTGGTCTATGTTGTCTGTCAGAGTACAATGAGGAAAATGAGTAGTAGTTTCAGCGTTTAATGTGGTGTCCTTGTATATAGAGGTCACTCCCTATCCTCTTTCCTTAAGGTTCCTCCTGAATCAGTTGGTATCCTAGTGAGGATTTTGTCAAGTCTGGCTTGAACAGCTGTACCCTCTACCTCCTCACAGAATACCTTCCAGGACTCCTGCTTTGCTTTCTTAATTGCAAGATTGTATTTGACAAGGGCCTCCCGATATTCTGCCCTTTGTCCTTTCCTTCTCGCATGGTTAAACAGTTTCATACCTATCTCCTCTGTGAGTCTGAGATTGTTGTTCCACCAAGATACATTCCTATTCGTGCACTTCTTGGTGACTGAGCAGTTGTCATGGTATGAGGTCGTTATGGCAGAGGTCACTGCCTCTGCAGCCTCCTCAAACTCTACTGACTTCCGATAGGATTGAGTCGAGGTCCCTCCTATACGCATCCCAGTTCGTTTTCCTGGGATTCCTATAGGACACGGTCTGTCTAATGCCCATTTCAACCTCAAACTTAATATACATGTGGTCTGATGAGAATGGTTCTAAAGCCAAATGCCATTTTTTGACGTAACTACAAATTAAAGTGGAACTGAAGGTTATGTCAATTACCACTTCCCTTCTTATATTCCTAAATGTAGGTTCTTGCCCCTATTGAGGATCTCTAAGTTATTAACTAGAAGAAATTCTGGAAGGTTGGTTGGTGTCCGTCCTGCCCCACTCTAAGTTGTGGGCATTAGCATCGCACCCAACCAATAGTGGGTCACCCTGTTGTGGGCAGGCTTCCTTCAGTCTCCTCACCTCCTGAGAAGGAGGAGCACTGTCCTCATAAGGAAAGTATGCTGAGGCCATTACGAACTCCCTCGACATATCTTCCTCGCGTTGCCGCATCTCGATGGTCACTCAGTCCCTAGAACAAAAGTCCACCATGGGCATGAAGGTAATTCCATGTTTTACATAAATGCATATTCTGAAGTTTCCTATATTTCTAGCCTGATACACCCCCTTTATGTAAATAGGGTTCCTGAATCAGGAGCACGTCCACTTCTTGTCTTTCCAGAAGACCACTCAGGGTAGCAGTGCCCCCTCTACTGTGCTGCAGATTTATCTGCAGCACATTCAGTCTCCATCATGCCGCCATTGTCGCTTCTGATGGTCCGGCCATCCTGATTTAGGTTTTCCGTGATTTCCCTAAATCTCTCCAGGCACATGTCGCGGTGGTTCCTTTGAAAGGGCACGGCCGACTTCCTTCCCCATCCTTCCCTAATCCGATGAGACCGATGACCTCGCTGTCTGGTCTCGTTCCCCAAACAACCCAACCCCAACCTCGCTTCTGATGGAGGTATGATTATACTCTTAATACATAACAATAAATTATCATTGAATGTGTACACAAAATTGCAAAAACCCAAAATAAGTAGTAAATTTTATGAAAAAAATTACTGTACGTCACATGCAAAAATCACAAACATTTACAAAAGGTAATGTCAGATTTATAAAAGATAGCAATATTGTTACTTTTAAAAATACCTACGAGAAAACATATTTTGCATGAAGCTTCGTAAAAATTTCTCGAAATTAATGAATAAATCACAACTTATCAATTATGAATGTAAAAATTGAGCTAACTGTGTAAAATCTATATATTGCTGAGAGTCAGTCGCAGCGTGGTTTCTCTGTCTGCGAATGTCTCATAGACTTTGAAAGGATACAGTACCGCCCGACATTGAAAATAGGTACAACATTCTTCGTTATTCTTGTCAGAACAACATATTTTTTGTAATAATAACTCAATTTCAATTAATACACTGAAGCCGGATACCAGTGTAGGAAAGAAGGACAATTTATTTATTTAATTGATCACATGTGCACTCCCACAAAATATATCCCTATATCCAGTTTGGTGAGATCTGCGAAATGAATGAATGTATGGTCGTCTGCTAACTGCAGATAGTGAATGTGAATATATGATCATCTTTGAGACCGTCCTTTGGTCACCTTTGGTGGAACCAGAGAGATGAAATTTACCTGAGCTTTGAGCGCCTGAAATGTGGCTGACCAATACGGTAGCATGGTGCTCCCCCACCTTGGCGGAGGTGCGAGATCGGCCATGTTTCAGCACCCTGCCGCTGGATCTAGTGTTGGTAAGACCTGTCTTAGGTGTGCTCCGTAAAGACAAAAGAGTGGAGACATGGTATGCATGTGAAATACTTAAGAGTAGTTTGGAATAATAATTTCTCTATTTCAGGAACTTTTGTGGGGAGAATTAAATGTCAGGCCTGTCTTAGGTGTGCTCCGTAAAGACAAAAGAGTGGAGACATGGTATGCATGTGAAATACTTAAGAGTAGTTTGGAATAATAATTTCTCTATTTCAGGAACTTTTGTGGGGAGAATTAAATGTCAGGCAGGTAATATTAAGGGGATCGTAGTAATCTTCGGAAGTGACCAACGGTCACAGTGAAAGCACGTGTAGCAATATGTTGAAATACTTCTGAGTGCTTAAGTTAAGCTGAATTACTGGCGTGTGTACTATAAGTTGGAAACATTTAAGAAATGGTGTGAGCAGGACTTGAAATTAGAGACGTGTGCTTCCACGTGGTGAGTATTGTGTGAGTCTCAATCTGTGTATGAGAAAAAGGATAAAGAGAAGTACTCGTCCATGGTATCAGTTGAGGACTCGCGTGTGTGATGAATATGTTCTTAATATTATTTTGCATGTTATGTTTCCGTCTGACGCTTGATTAAAACTATGATACTCTGAGAGAGAAGCAAGGTGAGTCAGCCGTCAATCCAGCAACGCCACTTGGCTTGCATTGCACAGGAAGACGTGCATATATCCTCCAGAGTTCATAGTAGGAAAGAAAAGTTACGAAGTGGGGCAGTGTCGTGTGAAACTGGGTTCAAAAATGGTTCAAATGGTTCTGAGCACTATGGGACTTAACATCAGAGGTCATCAGTCCCCTAGAACTTAGAACTAATTAAATCTAACTAACCTAAGGAAATCACAAACATCCATGCCTGGTGAAACTGGGATAAATACTAATTGAAGTGGGAAAGCTGAAAGTGATGTGATTATAACGTTGTGACTATTCTTTGTATTGTATGTCGCCAGTGTGATGTATTTCATGAAATTTAAGTATGTGTGATTGGCATGGGAGAGTAACAAGATAGTTTCAGAGGCAGTGGGTTATGCATGTTCCTTTTTGTACCACTCGGTCTGGAGGAAATTTTGGTGATGATGGGTGTGAGAGTCGAAGTGGGAGATATAGCAAAAGATCCACCATCCTATCCAGAGAGTGCACTGTAGCGTTAAATAATTACGAGACCATAAGATAGAGAATCACCAATGTAAAGCCATGTCCACTGGGCGGAATTTCTCATGTGTTATTGTTGTAGGTTATAGAGTTTGTGTGTTTAGGTTATATAATTTATCGGAATAAATAAGATAGTGAAAAGAAAAAGATTGGTGGCCTTTTCCTTCGAATAGTATGTTGTCATGATACCCAGGATTTATAATGTGTGCGCCATTCATGTTCAGTGCGATGACCACGTGTTGATCAAAGCCGTTAAATAAGAAAGAAAATGTGGTATTGCCAGTGCGTAGTGAACAGTCAGAGTTGTGTAAATTACTAATAGCCAGAAGTGCGTTTCCGTTTCCGTTGCGTAATATTCAAACAGGAGAATAACTTGTAACTTAATTGTGAGTACTAGATTTCATGTTACTCGATAAATAAGAATGAGTCCACTCGCTTGGCAGACCACTCATCTTGCAGGCCTGACTGCTTGATGCCACAGTATGAGCAAGGCATGTGGGTGCCTCTCAACTTTGTTACAGTGTTTGTACAGTTAGTCAAGACTAACACATTAGATCTGTTTTAAAACGTGTCTGGTTTAACAGTTTACTAAACCCAGAACCATCGACGTACTTTCGAAGTAATTTGATTTGTTCAGTTAAAATTTAAAGCCAAAATTGATTAATATTCGTAATTGAAGAGGAAAATACATACAGCTTTTACTTGATTGAGATCTATTGCGGGTGTAAAATGTTAATTTTCAGTACTTTCCACGAACATTACACACTCCAGCGTTCTTAAAGAGGAGCACAGACAAACAAAGTTGCCCGCGAATCATCTGCATAGACCAACAATTAAGAAGTGACTGACACTTTCTTTTCAGAACACTCTCTCACAGTTTCACTTTTATAATATTCATTCACATTTTAATGGGTGTGACTCCACGTTTCGTCTGAGTAAATGACTGGCCACTTTGATTCTGATGGTTGATTTGCTAACGAAAATCTAATGCATTATAGTTCATCAAACCGGTCTTCTTGTTTGCACATAATGAGTCGTTTACTTTGGCACCTATTAAAATCGAATCTTAGAACAAATTTCACGCAGTTGCCTTGTTGTCCTGTATGTTATTGAGTGTAACGTGTTTCCTCAGAGTGCCAACACTTATGTGGTAGTTACGACATTTAAACTTCGTAGCTTTGTGACGAAGCTTGTGTGAGTATCATTGTGATTGTACCTTATATATCTTTATGTACACGATATCTTCAGTATACCGCATTTACTCGTGTATGGAAATGCTCATCATTGACTGTAATTAATGATGTGATTGATAAACACCTATGGTCTTTGACTGAAATTATAATAAAATAAATACCTCCGGTATCTCAGGAAATCTCTACTGTAACTACATTGCGTCTTGCTACTTTCTGAACCACAATATAACATCAAAACACAATATCCATCTACTGTTGCAATTTGAGAACCCCTCACTGTCAGGTATTCCACAAAATACCTCACTAAAGTACAAGATGACCTTGCACTGTGGAGCTGTTTTAGTATATTTTCGTGGCGTACGCAGAACGCGTTTTTACTTTTGGAATTGGACGACTGTCGAAAATGGACGTAAGTCCACAACATGCTTAACATAGAAAATTAAAGTATACTGTACAGATGAAGCTTTTGAAAATGATGCTTATAATGAAGATAATGAAATATATACGCTGGTGTCCAAAATTAAATAAAAAAACCGAAATTTTGCATGGTTGTGTTTATTTTGACACAAGACAGTATTATACAGGTGACAGTAAAGTAGAGACAATGTAAAGAGTAGAACTGCAACAAGCATAGCGGTGGACAAATATGTTCTTCGTTTCTTTTCAACTTCAGGGATTAGCACACACAGTCTGACAACCGGTTAATGGTCGCAGGATGGGGTGTGACCACTTCTAGCACCAATACAGGCCTGACGACGACGGGACACGCTGTGAATGATGTCATCGATCTTACATTGAGGCAATAACTCCCATTCATAGAGCAGCGTTGCTCACAAGTCTCGGAGAGTGTTGGTGGATGGTAACGTGATGCAACCCATTTCCCTAGTGCATCCCAGATGTGCTCTATGGGAGTCAAATAGGGAGAGCGAGCAAGCCACGCCATACGTGCAGTATCGTCCGTTTCTATGAACAAATCAACCGCCCGTGCTCTATGACGTCGGGCATTATCGTCCACCAGTACAAAGTTTGGGCCCACAGCAACTCGCAACAACCACGCAAGAGATCCCAAGAAGGTACCTAACAGCAGTCAAATAATGCTGATTCACACGTATAATTTTATGAATAGGTGTTCGAGTGGTCAACATAATTCCTTCCCACACCATTAGGGATCCTCCACTATATCAGTTTTTTCCCATAATGTTTGGGTCCCGAAATCGAGTTTCACGTGCCCTCCAGATGCGAATCCGTCGAGAATCATTCTCCAGACCAAATCGGGACTCATCTGTAAACAGAACATTGGCCCACCGTTTGACCGTCCAGGTGGTATCTTGACGGCTCCACACTTGACGTTCCCTTCTGTGAAGACACGCTAAAAACAAGCAGACAGCAGGTCTCCAACAATAAAGGCCACTCTGCTGAAGGCTTCTGTATACCGTTGGCCTCGATACAGCACATCCAGTGGATGTTGCGAGGTCAGATGCCAGTTGCAATGTAGTACTAAGCCAAATAACGATCCATTCTTCCTGAGCTCACACGCGGTCGGCTCTATCTTGGTCTCCGGGATACGCTTTCGGTCTCTACAAACTCGTATTATCCGAGAAACAACAGAACAGCTCTTGTTAAGCCGTCGGGCCATATCATTTTGCGACTCTCCTGCTTCCATTCTTCATATAACCCTCCACACCAGAGTGCCCGTAGGTGTCTTCTCTGGGCCATACTGAACCGTCTGCGACTGTGTACGCAACGACTGCGAGTGGGGGACTACCCTGCAAACACTACCGCGCTTGATAGATGCCCTGACTTCATTGCTGGCGTGGTTGTCCGTTGATCGGAATGCCATCTTCCATGCAGAACACGATCGTAACGGCATCATTTGACAGTTTGTTTGATTACATCGTGAATTAGATACACGATGGGAAATAGCAGTTTACAATGAAATGAACACCCTTAGCTGCTTACAGGCGTTGGCATACGTCAACGGGGACAGATGAAAACGTGTGCCCCGACCGGGACTCGAACCTGGGATCTCCTGCTTACATGGCAGACGCTCTATCCATCTGAGCCACCGAGGACACAGAGGATAGCGGGACTGCAGGGATTTATCTGTGGCACGCCTCCCGCAGTCGCGCTATCCTCTGTGTCCTCGGTGGCTCAGATGGATAGAGCCTCTGCCATGTAAGCAGGAGATCCCGGGTTCGAGTCCCGGTCGGGGCGCACATTTTCATCTGTCCCTGTTAACGTATGTCAACGCCTGTAAGCTGCTAAGGGTGTTCATTTCATTGTAATTTCATTCTAACGAGCTCCATGGTCACCGATGGTATCTGTTCTTTCGGACATGTCCGAAAGAACAGATACCATCTTAGTATATAAATAGCAGTTTGTTGCTTCAATTCTGCACAGCTCTGTACATCGGCCATTTATTTTAGCGTAACGAGAATGTAAATTTATTACATGTGAGATACAAAGTTTATTGATCGTCACTGCAGCTAACCGTTACTTCGCCAAGGTAATCATACAGTCTACATTTAAAAGTTCTGTCTTACGAAGCTAGCTCCACTTACCTAAAGTTTGGAATAACTAGGGTCAGCGTTCCCAGATTTACAGCAATTCGAAAATAAAGGTCTACGCAGTCTTAAACCATGTGTTTTACTCGCCTTCATTTCTGATACGAGAGGAATCGACTTAATCTGAACTTCCTACATAACATCTACAAAAATGTTCAGACTGAATTTGTTTCCTTGAAGTGCTCAGCTGTACCGATAACCTCTCATAGCCGCAACATTTACAGGCCGTGTACAGGTAACTGGAGAACCACATAACCAGAAGCGAAGACTTTACCTTATCACTCGTACAGAAAGTACCTTGCGTAACATCCACTGGCGAGCTAAAACATTATGACCACTGCCCACACTGACGTTGCGTGCCGCCTGCTGGGGTTGAGGGCACGTGACGTGGTAACAATAGTGCGGAGTAGACACGGACAGGCTATCACCCTAGCGAAGATATGGGCTGCAAACGGCGAAATCCATTAAGACAAAATCGACTATGACAAAGGGCACATTATTACTACGCAGAGCCTATGAACGAGTGTCTCGAAAACAGCGAAGCTGGTCGAATGTCCGTGTCCTACTGTCGTGAGCATCTACGGAAAGTGGTAGGACAGAGAAACTGCCACTAAGCGCTAAATGGTTGGACTCCACGACTCTTCAGAGGACGTGAGTTCGGATGCTCGTCTGCTCAATGAAGTGTGATAGATGGTGATCGGTGGCATCCCTGATGAAAGACCACAGTGCTGGTGCACGCACAAATGTTTCGGAGCACGCCGTTCGTTGTACCTTGTTGAACATGGAGCTCCGCAGCAGACCACACTTAAACGTGTTCACATGTTGACCCAATGACATCGTCAATTACGATTGCAGAGGGCACGGAGCCATAGGGATTCGACTGTCGATCAATGGAAACGTGTCGGCTCTTTGGGTGTATCACATTGTTGCTACACTAGGTCAATGGTCGTCTCCACAAACGTCTTTCGGAACGTGCAGCGCCCTACGGAAGCAGGCTGGTGGGAACAGTATTATGTTATGGGAGACATTGTCCTGCGCTTGCATGGGACCTGTGGTAGTGATTGTAGACACGCTGACAGCTGCGAACCACCTGCAGCCCTTTACGCTTGACGTTTCCCCGAAGGCGGTGGCATCTTTCAGCAGTATAATTGATCGTGTGTCGGAGCCAGAACCGTCCTACAGTGGTTTGAGGAGCATTATACTGAACTCAAGTCGATGTCTCGGCGAACAAATTTGCCTGATGTAAATACTATGAATCCATCTGGGTTGCTCTCGGGCGCCATCACAGCGAATGCAAATCAGCAATCCCTTATTTAGGCGAATTACGTAACTTGTGCGCAGATATCTAATGCCGCATACCTCCACAAACCTAGCAACGAGCTGTCGCATTCCTGTTACGCACAATCAGTGCTTTATTTCGCTCCAAAGACGGAGAAACAAGCTATTATGCGGGTGGTTTTGGCTCATCAGTGTAATTAATACGCCCTTTGTGATGTCAGACAGGGAATCCGTCAGAAGCTGCTAACTTCCAGTTTCGACCTCGGGGTGGGGAAAGTTCTATCAGTTAGTTAGAGCGCTTAGCATTTTAGATCTGTCTGTATCTGCATCTAACAGCTCTAGCCTCGCTGACGGAACATTCGAAGATGACCGCTAGGCCTTTGACTCTTAAACCCCAAATCGGAGCTGTAGTAATATTTCACATTAAAATGTAATATACTGCCATGGCATTCCCTGTACTTAGAGTTTCAGAATTACGCCAGAGATCTTTCTCTTCTAACATGAGCCCCTCACCCAAACCAAGGCGAACAGCATTCAAGGGATTTGTATATTCTACTCCTATCAAAATTTTTGTTTAAATAAATAATATTTAAGATTGAGGTTAACTTAAATTTAATATAGGTGTTAGATACACGTACCCAAGTGCATTCGTCTTTAGGTACTACAATGCGAGATTTTAAGAATTTCCGATGCAGTACTGACACAATGACTTCCAGTTGAGCTAAGTCTAGAACACTGTTACGACCAGTACACGTACAGGAAGTTGGTAATCTTAAGGAATTAGTACGCCTTTAACGTGTCGCCAATGTAACTCCACAAATCTTGCAATCTCACCAGGTGGAAGCAGAAAATGTCAGTCTGTTTCAGCCTGTTCATCTTGCTTCGTTAGTTGGCTGAAAATGCAACAATTAAAGATAGTGACGAGACCAAATGTCTTTCCAACGCGACTGTACCATGCAGCTGCTGATTATTGGTTTAAGAAGACCAAACATCTAAGTTCGTCAGTCTCCTATTCACTCCCCCCTCCCCTCCAGGGCGGAATCAATGCACACCCTCTGTCCGCGTCCAGAGTAATTCCAGAGTGCAAGAGTGAGAACGTTTTCTAGATGCTCGCGTAGCATGTATGCGAGGCGGGGCCTGGGTACCAGCCCGTTATTCACCTAGTGGGATGTGGGAAACATCCTAAAATCGCATCCAGGCTGGCCAGCTTACCAGCCCTCGTTGTTAACCGCGAGGTGGGTTCCATCTAGGTCAGGCTCGTCTCTGCGCATCCCGGTAGTGGCACGTTAACGCGCTCGACTAACCGTGCAGCTAAGTGACAACAGGAAACCCAAAAGCATCAGAATCATATCTATAGTCCTGCTTCAAACGATATATCTTCCTCCTTGTCCGAGGTGGCTGAAAGCACATCTGTGCGGTGGCACTCGACGCCTGGAAGTAAGCCGGTTCGAATCCATTTGGTGGATGAAATTTTCACTGCCTGAGTTGGTGACATAAGGTCTACGAGCATCAGTCTTTGCGCCAGTGTCCTGCATTAAATCCCAAACTACCCCACAGTGTCCCATGAAGTGAGGGCATGTGACACTGTTGATGGTGATCCACCTGTCAGGTAGAGACGTCCTGCTTGGCGGCCCCTTTGGTGCTCATCGGGAGGCGTAGGTTGTGCTCTGGAACAGGGTTTCACTCTCTCCCTCCCATTCATCCACAACAGCACCAACCCAACACTGCGCTGCACAAACACTCATCACACTCATCCACACGACACAGATACACACTTGACTCTTCATTACAAGGTCGGAATAAGTCGGAGACCTTGGTGTGAGCTGCGTTGCCAGATTGCTGCATCTGCTCCCCCTATGAACATTCCTTGAATATGGGACTTCAGCCGTGTTGTGGCTCGCGTTGGTGCCTTTGGTAAGTTGGCATTGTGTAATAGGGATAGTGGCGTCTCGTTTTCTTGTTGTGTTTACTGGTGCCACTAGATTTGCTAGCATTGTTTGTCCACGAGTGGCAGCAGCAGCGGTTATCGATATCTAGTACCGTGGTACTATCTTTGGAAGGACATCAAGTGTTTTTCGGGTCAGAGTACGTCGGGGAGTTCGGTTGGGTCGGAGCAGCAGTGAGGTCCGGCAGTGCGAAAACATGGCAGGACTGCTGGCGGCATGCAGATATTGCCGGATCGAGGGGCTGTAGTTGCGAGGGCCACAACCTCCTCCTCCACCGGACCCAGGACGTTTGAGTTGAGTGAACATTAACCCAGTAGCGAAACCAACACTGTTTTGAGATCACGCTGTTTGTTCGCGTGTTGCTGCTCGCATGGTCGCTGAGACGAAGAGCAACGAATTCCATGTGTTTATTGATGAAGTTCAACCAGCAGTGTTTTCCTGCCTAATGGACGCTAACGTCCCAGGTACCTGCCCTGGAGGTTAGCGTATTTTCGCGGCAGTGTACCTTTCCTCGCCTTGCTGCTACTGTCCAGTAAGGCATGTAGTTCGACAGCCTCCTTGATTATGGTTCAGATATTTGTATCTTTTGGACCACTTTGGTCATTGTGGTTCCTTCTGCTTCTGGATGTTCTTAACACCGGATTCTGAAGACGCAGTGCTGTCTGCCGTTTCCGCCTTGCCTGGGTTATTCCATCGTTGTATTGGTTATCAGACGTTAGGTAGATTTTGCAGGACTGTTTGCCTGCGTTTAAACTGTCATTAGTTTGAGTTGCCAGCCGGTTAAGTGAATACAACTCTTAGCTGGCTGTCTCATCGTTTACGAAGTTGAGCGACTTTCCCAGGTCGATCCTTGGAGCACTGTCTAAGGCCCACTTCTCTCTTGACCTGGTCAGATTCTGATGATTGTCAGTAAGGCCTTCAGCCGTGAATGCAATTTGTCTTAAGAATTTTTAATTAGATATTGTATCTTAATAGTGAAAATTTGATGATTGTCCTTTTTTATAACATTTTAGTGTCTCTTGCAGAAGTTAACTTGTTCTTAAGAATTTGCTATCTAGGCCTTCAGCCGTAAAATTGTTTTTTGTTATTACTATTGGTGCCGTAAGCCAACAAATAATTTGAATATCTTGTCATTAAGGCCTTCAGCTGCGAATGCAATTTGTATTAAGAATTTTTAATTTGATATTGTCTTTTAATAGCGAAAATTATATGACTGTCGTTTTTTTATAATATTTTAGTTTCTCTTGGAGAAGTTTAATTCGTTCTTAAGAATTTGCTATCCAGACTTTCAGCCGTCAAATTGTTTTTTGAGTTATTACTATAGGGGCCTTCAGCCAACAAATAAGTTGAATTTCTGGTCAATAAGGCGTTCAGCCGTGAGTGCAACTTGCTTAAGAAATTTCTTACTAGACATTGTGTCTTAACAGTAAAATTTGATAATTGGTCCTTATTGTCAACCTTATTTGCAATTGTTTTCAAATAAAGTGTACGTGATTTTTTTTTTAAACTGAGCAACCAACGGTAACTGAGTACAGCCCCGTCTACACTGAATCCTGCCTTTCCCTACGTACCACGTCTCAGGGCTGTTTATCGTATCTAAATTCTGAGGTAACGTGACACCGTTCGTGGTTTTAGTGTCACTGAATTTGGATTAAAAGCCCTATGTGTATGAGGTTATCTTGTCCACACTGATGTGACAAAAGTTACGGAATAGCTCATTATACCGTCTCGGACCTCCTTTTGCCCCTCGTAGTGCCGCAACTCGACATGGCATGGACTCAACAAGTGGTTCTGCGTCACCTGTAGAAATATTGAGCCATGCTGCCTCTATAAACATCTAAATTGCGAAACTATTGCCAGTCAAAGATTTTGTTCACAAACTGTCCTTTCGATTACATGCCATAAATATTCGATAGGATTCATGTTGGGTGATCTGAGTGGCCAGATCATTCGCTCGATCTGTCCAGAAAGTTCTTCAAACCGATCGCAAACAATTGTGCTCCAGTGACACGGCGCATTGTCATCTATAAAAATTTCATTATTGTTTGGGAACATGAAATCCATGAATGGCAGCTAATGGTCTCCAAGTAGCTGAACATAACCAATTCCAGTCAATGATCGGTTCAGTTGGACCATTCCATGTAAACACAGCCCACACCGTTATGGAGCAACCACGAGCTTTCACAGTACCTTGTTAAATTGGGGACATGACTTCCTGGGGTCTGCACCACACCGGAAACGTTCAAACAGCTCTTACCAGGCCACGGTTTTCCAGTCGTCTGGGGCCCAACCGATATGGTCACAAGTTCAGGAGAGGCGCTGCAGGTGATGTCCTGCTGCTACCAGAGGCAGTCGCATCGGTCATCTGCTGCCATCGCTCATGAACGCCTAACTGTTCTAAGGGATACGTATGATGTACGTCCCATATCGACTTCTGCGGTTATTTCACTCAATCTTTCTTGTCTGTTAGCACTGACAACGCTATGCAAACGCCGCTGCTCTCGGTCGATAAGTGAAGGCCGTCGATCACTGTGTTGTCCGTGGTGGGAGCTAATGCCTGAAATCTGGTAATCTCGGCACACTCTTGATACCGTGGATCTCGAAATATTGAATTCCCTATGCATTTCCTAAATGGAGTGTCCCATGTGTCTAGATCCAACTACCATCCGCCTGGACGATCTGTTAATTCCCATCGTGCAGCTATAATCACGTCACACATCCTGTCACAGGAGTCGCCTGAGCGCAAATGACAGTCTCGCTAATGCACTGTTCTATTATTCTCTGAGTACGCGATACTACCGCCATCTGTATACTTACACGTGCATTTCGCTATCCCATGACATTTTTTCACCTCATTGTAATTCGACGCTCTCACTTCACATTAGCTGTAATCTTTCCTCAGTAATTTTCTATTTCTTCCAATACCTCCTTCGCTGACCACGTCAACCAAGATAGAGTTGTATGGTGACATAGGGTTGTTCATGACTACCTCGGGGCTTTCAGAAGACGACTGCCAAAAAACAAGAAATATAGAAAACTGACACATATCAGTATATAGAGCATCTCTCCATGTTTTGACTCGTAGTACACTCCTGGAAATGGAAAAAAGAACACATTGACACCGGTGTGTCAGACCCACCATACTTGCTCCGGACACTGCGAGAGGGCTGTACAAGCAATGATCACACGCACGGCACAGCGGACACACCAGGAACCGCGGTGTTGGCCGTCGAATGGCGCTAGCTGCGCAGCATTTGTGCACCGCCGCCGTCAGTGTCAGCCAGTTTGCCGTGGCATACGGAGCTCCATCGCAGTCTTTAACACTGGTAGCATGCCGCGACAGCGTGGACGTGAGCCGTATGTGCAGTTGACGGACTTTGAGCGAGGGCGTATAGTGGGCATGCGGGAGGCCGGGTGGACGTACCGCCGAATTGCTCAACACGTGGGGCGTGAGGTCTCCACAGTACATCGATGTTGTCGCCAGTGGTCGGCGGAAGGTGCACGTGCCCGTCGACCTGGGACCGGACCGCAGCGACGCACGGATGCACGCCAAGACCGTAGGATCCTACGCAGTGCCGTAGGGGACCGCACCGCCACTTCCCAGCAAATTAGGGACACTGTTGCTCCTGGGGTATCGGCGAGGACCATTCGCAACCGTCTCCATGAAGCTGGGCTACGGTCCCGCACACCGTTAGGCCGTCTTCCGCTCACGCTCCAACATCGTGCAGCCCGCCTCCAGTGGTGTCGCGACAGGCGTGAATGGAGGGACGAATGGAGACGTGTCGTCTTCAGCGATGAGAGTCGCTTCTGCCTTGGTGTCAATGATGGTCGTATGCGTGTTTGGCGCCATGCAGGTGAGCGCCACAATCAAGACTGCATACGACCGAGGCACACAGGGCCAACACCCGGCATCATGGGTTGGGGAGCGGTCTCCTACACTGGCCGTACACCACTGGTGATCGTCGAGGGGACACTGAATAGTGCACGGTACATCAAAACCGGCATCGAACCCATCGTTCTACCATTCCTAGACCGGCAAGGGAACTTGCTGTTCCAACAGGACAATGCACGTCCGCATGTATCCCGTGCCACCCAACGTGCTCTAGAAGGTGTAAGTCAACTACCCTGGCCAGCAAGATCTCCGGATCTGTCCCCCATTGAGCATGTTTGGGACTGGATGAAGCGTCGTCTCACGCGGTCTGCACGTCCAGCACGAACGTTGGTCCAACTGAGGCGCCAGGTGGAAATGGCATGGCAAGCCGTTCCACAGGACTACATCCAGCATCTCTACGATCGTCTCCATGGGAGAATAGCAGCCTGCATTGCTGCGAAAGGTGGATATACACTGTACTAGTGCCGACATTGTGCATGCTCTGTTGCCTGTGTCTATGTGCCTGTGGTTCTGTCAGTGTGATCATGTGATGTATCTGACCCCAGGAATGTGTCAATAAAGTTTCCCCTTCCTGGGACAATGAATTCACGGTGTTCTTATTTCAATTTCCAGGAGTGTACATACTGTGACGGAACCGCGTGACCGCTCCGGTCGCAGGTTCGAATCGTGCCTCGGGCATGGATGTGTGTGATGTACTTAGGTTAGTTAGGTTTAAGTAGTTCTAAGTTCTAGGGGACTGATGACCACAGAAGTTAAGTCTCATAGTGCTCAGAGGCATTTGAACCATACTGTGACAGCATCACTAGGAAAGTGGAATGTCAGAACGTCTAAAAATATGAACCGCTAGGTATTGACGTATCAGATTCGTTCACGCCTATAGATAAGCAACCCAAGGAAAAGACTTCCAAAGCGTGATGCTGTGGCTCCTTCCTGAGAAGCGATTGCAATGAATTAAACGAACGTACTGACGTTTGCTGCCTCACAGACGATTCCTACATTGAATTAACATCATCTAGAGATATTCTATCCAATGATATATTCCTATTTTCTCTATGTCTTATTTCGCGCATGGCAATGACCTTGCCACAGTGGATACGCCGGTTCCCGTCAGATCAACGAAGTTCAGCGCTGTCGGGCGTGGCAGGCACTTGGGTGGGTGACAATACGGGCCGCCATGCGCTGTTGCCATATTTCGGCGTGCACTCAGCCTCGTGGTGCCAATAGAGGTGCTACTCGACCGAATAGTAGCGGCTCCGGTCAAAGAAGACCCTCATAACGACCGGGAGAGTGGTGTGCTGACCACACGCCCCTCCTATCTGCGTGCCGGCCGCGGTGGTCTCGCGGTTCTAGGCGCTCAGTCAGGAACCGCGCGGCTGCTACGGTCGCAGGTTCGAATCCTGCCTCGGGCATGGATGTGTGTGATGTCCTTAGGTTAGTTAGGTTTAATTAGTTCTAAGTTCTCAGAAGTTAAGTCGCATAGTGCTCAGAGCCATTTGAACCTCCTATCCGCATCCTCATCTGAGGACGACACGGCAGTCGGATGGTCCCATTGGACCACTTGTGGCCTGAAGACGGAGTGGGGGCTTATTTCGCGCAGTAGTCTTCTGAAACCACGGAAGTACTGGCTGAGAAATTTGTACAGATATTACTGTGTTGGTTCGTTTTTTACATAAAGTAACCTAATTTATAGATGCGTCAGAATTAGATAAAAGTCACATAAACCTATCTCCAAGAATAAAGACAGATGGAGGGATGGACCAGTGTCACTTTATCGGGAATGTTTAGTGCTCAATGGAGTAGACTTCATCCCTATCGGAGTTTACTGCTTATGTCTTATTCGCTAATTTTGCCTTTGCATTAATACGGATGACTCTGGTACTGAAGTCATAGTAATTACACCTGTCATATATTTCAGATATTACATACGTATAGCATTAAGTACAGAAGTTTCGTAGTTTGCAATTTATATTTAATTTACAGAAGAAATTAGATTCACGCATGATGGAGAACATTTACCAGTGCTGTTCATCAAAGAGTTCTGCGAATCGGGCCCTACTGGTGCATATTTCCCTTACAGAATATAGGGGATGCATTTTGTGTACAACAGAAAACAACCCAGATCGACGCCTCCTTGTCACTCACTATTCCTAAGAGCGATACATTGGTCTAGGTAGCCCAGTACAATGACATTGCTGTTACATGACTTCAGTGTCTCAGACTTCCAGTTATGGGAACATTTAAAGGCTTTGACGTACGTCACTCCCATCTCCAATATGTGTACATTACAGTGGCGTGTGTGCCATACGTGCTATTAGTTCCGGGAGTAGCCAGGTGTATTCATACGAGTTTGTGATTCTATGCGGAGTTCTGAAGGACGTGTAAAAATGGATTACGACCACCTGCTGTGGATGGCTATCATACGACAGAATGGGCAGCTTCTCGAAAAGGTTTTGCTCGGACTGTACGTTCATATTATTTTTTTTCCAATTTTCGCCAGTATTATTTTCCGTATGATTATGCGACACGTTTTAAATACATGTGAGCCTGTGTATGTATCTACAACGAAATTTCAACTACATTTGTGACTCGTTTAATATTTTAAAATATCGCTCGCATTTTTCCATAACAGAAAATGTTGACTTCCGGCGTCCTCTGCAGATAATATTACGTCGTATGAATTATTCATTCCAGTAGAATATAGTGGGAGGTCCTCCACGGTGTAGAACACGTCGGAAAACGTGAATACACGCTAAATATTTACAAATGAAAACATACATGCTAATTGTACCTTCTACAGAACCGAAGTGAAATGATCCTCATGAATGTGAAATGTAAAAAAAGATCTTAACTTATTTTCATTCAAATGGCAATAAATAACTTGTCTGAAAATACGTAAATGTTCAATATACTGAGGTACATGTGATAATTCTTATGCTACTGCTGTTATAGCGGTGCTTCATCGATTTTTTTTTTTTTACAACACATTAGATTTTTCTGTCTGATGATGCAAAAACTTAATCGTGGAGAATATTAGATTACGTTATTAAAGGGCTGTACTACCAAGTCTGCCTGGCGGCACAAACATTACATTATCAAGAGTTTCCCTTAGATATGTCACATGATACGCCATCTTAGCGGCAGTTACTGTTTCTTTAGCAATGATAACGAATGACGTCTTGGGGAAAAATCCCGAGTCATTTGGAAACAGCTGCGACAAAATAGGAATATTGCATGTCCCCGTATCAAGAATTATTCCTCTGCGGAATGCTAAAGAGGTTACTCACCGCGTAACGTTTTCTTTCCGCTCATTTTTTGGTTATTTTGCCGCCTTACTGCAATGCGGAGCACTTTCATATTCTTCCGCGTTGTTATGGGGTAGACGATCAATCTGGAGCCTGACAAATATGGCCTTTCTTTCTCCTATAATATTATTTAAAAATATTCAGTGTGTCCTGAATTATTCATTACGCACCGTCCTCTATGAGCCGGAAGTAGCATTACATCTCGTCCTGGAGTTCAAATGTAACGCACGTTCATGAAAACCTTTTGCAAGAGAATTAAAAGGGATGATGAAGCGGTCGCTTCCGAATTTTTATTTTTTCATTTAGTGGGCAGTGATGACTCGTCGAGGACAAATTTCATGGTCGTGAATTTTCTGATAAACCTAAAAATTACTCTATTATAAAAATGTGGAGGAGATGGCTGTCTTAATATTCCTTATTAAATAAAAATGTTTTGAAAGAAAAAAGCTTTTAATGCCTAGACTGCAATTTTTCTATTACAAATAAAGGTCGACAACTAGTTTCGGTTGCTATCTGCAGCCATCTTCATATCATTCAAAATAAATATAAAAGGCGGTGAAGATCCATGGGAAAGCGTTATTAGCTGTGGTCATGCAATGACATGCATGCGTAAATACCTATACAATGACAGTGAAAGTTTGAAAGCATCACCGTGAGCAAGCGACAATATAGACCGTAATCTTGCAGAATGACGTTAATAAAGGAAAATGGCCAGTTGCATGAGTAAAATTTGCAGACAGTGAGCGTTTGGTGCAACTTTTACTCATGCAACTGGCCATTTTCCTTTATTACCACCATCCTGTAGTTCTTTAACAATGATCTATTTTCAATAAAAGCTTTCACCCACTATTTCACTCCAATAGGATTAAATTTCCAAAAATGCTGAAACACGTATTTCTCTATTTCTGATCAAGAAACCAAATACCAATTTTTTAGGTCTAGCTTCAAAATTGCGTTAATGGCGACATCTTCAAAAGATACCATCATCCCCTATTTCACCCCATTATGGTTGGAATTTCGAAAAATCGCTTCTTAAACAATGCCTACAGTAAAACCTCCAGATCTTCTCCAAATCTTCAGCGGTTTGGGCTAGGCCAAGATGAGTTTGTCAGTCAATCTGTCAGGACAGTGCCTTTTATACACAGAGGTCTCCCAGATTTACATTCTATATCGCGTCTGCACACATCAGTAGCGTTCAGTAAGCTCAGGAGGCACTGCAGAACACATAGCAGGGAGCAAGAGTTCAGTCCCACGCTGGCTGAAGTAGCCGGTGGACCATCTGGCGTGGTGAGGTGCTGAGACTAGCTGTGAGGAAGGCAGCTACACCAGCGCACGATACAGTAAACAACAACCATTCTGGCGCTAAGCAAGTAACTTTATTCAATAAATACTTACCAACAAAAGTTACTTTTACCACTACAGATATGAGGAGAAGCCTGCTGGTCGTAAACACTTTTTACAACTACATTACGGTTGAAGAAAACAGTCATTTTAATAAACAAGTGAACAATGTTTAAGATAACGTAATTGTACGAACAGTTACGATGTTCCACGACTGTAAGTATAAGATCTAGACTGCGCGGCATAGTTGCCAGTCGGCGATAGCATGCCTTTCGGTTTAGTTGTATCGCAAGACCATGCTATCAGGAAATAGCTAGTTTTGAGTTAAAAGTGACGGATTATTTTATTACTGCCGAAAATGGTGTTTTTCTAAAAAACACATCATAAGGGCATGCACGATCATTATTTCAAGTTACATACGTTCCCGCTTCATCACTTAGAAATTGCAACGTAAATAGTAGCACTTTTCCATACAATCTGATGGAGCTGATACTGCTTCTGCGAGGCATGTCAACTACGAGTGCTTTGCGGAAAAACAGGTAGGACGAATGTACTTATATGGATATGGTGTCTCTTCTTTCGGGCAATACCGGCCATGACCTTCTTCTTCTGTGCGGATGCACACATATTCCCCGAACTCTTGCGGGACTTGATAAGGATGTCTTCCACGAGTAATGAGTGTGTTGGGCAGGGACACTACGAATGTAGTGTGTGGACATACAAGGTGATAATGTGGGTCTCGCGGGAGGCGTGCGTGAGACGGTCCCTACAGTCGCACTATCCTCTGTGTCTTCGGTAGCTCAGATGGATAGAGTGTGTGCCATGCAAACAGGAGATCCCGGGTTCGACTCCCGGTCGGGGCACACATTTTCATCTGTCCCGGTTGATATATATCAACGCCTGTCAGCAGCTGAAGGTATTAATTTAATTCTAATTTAGGTAGGAGGCAATCCTGCGCGACGACTGACTAAGATAATCCAAGGGCGGGTCGTATTAATCTCGGTAAGTCTTGGATAGAAAAGGACAGCCAGTCATGCTGTACTCTTATTATGTCATCCTCTACGACCTCACTACTAAATGAACTCACATATTTCTGAAGGTTTAGCAAAAAAAAAAAAAAAGAGGGGGAGGGGAGCTAACTATCTTACATACTGAGACGATATGTAGATAAAAGATCTTTGCTTCAAGTAGGTATCAGTTGAATGCATACATGTTGCAGCATCAAGGAGTAGTTAATTTGGTAATGGGGCAAAATTCAGGCAGAGGGGAGGGGGAAATTATTGAAGGAGGCATGTTACACTAAACAAGTTCAAGGTAATGTAGGTTGCAGTAGCTAAGCAGAGATGAAGATTCTTGCACGGGACAGACCAGCGTAGGAAGCTGCTTCAACCCAGTCTTGAGACTGAAGACCACCAGAACCACAGCGGCAGCGAAAGACTGTGTTTCACATACAAAGTTAACTAGTTAACGAGGTAGTTTCGTTTCAGGTCACTGCACTTTGTGGGAGTAGAATACATTTATGGAATACTACACTGGAGTATCTACAAAATACCAATCTTCCAGGTGTTTCAAAACATTTTATAGCCACAAATCTGTGTAGATCTTGGAATACGATAGGTGAAGTCAGAGGGTACGAAATCTCGCAAACTGGGTGTATATTACAACACTACATTCCTAACCCCCCCCCCCCCTCACACACAAACAGTATTCCTATCGACGAGGCTCCTTTTAGGCATTTTTGTGTGTTACACGACAGATTGTTTATTCCTCTTGTCTTGCAACCTAGAATGTATCTCACGTATTTTATTTCGTACAGTTGAGGCTTGTCAAGTATTTACCAGTGCGTTATTTCAACTATTCCGAGACATTCGATCATAAGAATAATTTTTGCACCCTAGGAAATACAGGCCATAACATTCCCGGCAGATGGAATTTACCTCTCCCTATTTGATGCCAGGCAACCGGCTCCCAGGCACTGCTTTGACTGCTATTCCGCTTCAGACGTGAATAACCGAAATCGTGCCAGCTGCGTTCATAGAAAACGTTTCAGATCACAAAGTTGCAAATGCACCTCTGTTTTCAGTGCCAAATCGTTGCCTCTTTCATTCACTGAATACTGTGTTCTAAGAACTGATATTTCGTTGTGCTGTTTCGATCGCATTGAACTGACTCTAGGAATTGACATGCGGTCTAGTCGTCAATTTGTGATTAATATTAATATTTCCGAGTGTAGTGACAGTACAGTCTTTTGTTTTTATTGTGGAAACGAGGGACTAGCATAGCAAGCAAGTTTTTAAACCTGGGTAAAAATTGCAAATACATGTATGGTGTCTCAGAACTGATGACATCAATCAGCTACTGAAGACATGTAGTATCACACAGTATTTCCCAGATTTTCAAGAAGAATACCTCAGATTCCGGAATTACCACAAGTTCACACGGCAACAGCGAGAGATTAATGAAATACAACGATATAAAATGCAACTTATTTGTTCTGAAGCGCAAATATCATTTTTTATGTCGTAACTAATTTGCAGGTAATTGCGCGGATATGTGTCTGCGCTCCCTGTTCCTGTTTCAGTCCCTTCATATCCAAACACAGTTATCCTAAGCCTTGCCTTACCTTAAGCAAATAATGAAGATAAGCGCGCTTTCATGAAACCCCCAGCAGACATAACCTCAAACTGCATTTCGTGATAAACCACGGATGCGGGCTAGTACAACAGAATGCCGCTGTTTCACAGCGTAATAAAGATTTATTTCTGAGTTTACCGGTAACGTTCTGACATCGTAAAAGCAGAAACTGCTTTTGTTCCAAATTCGGTACTATCAGTTTATTCCTCGTGCTTAATGCAAATTAGTCACACCAGTTTCCAGCTCGATATTCTTTTTACGTTCTCCGTTTTGCGAAATAGTAATCTCTAATTACAGTGTAGAATGAGATACTTACACGGTTCATTTAAAATTAATCGTACCAAGCTATCGTAAACGAATTATATCGGAGTGCTGTGAAAATCCATTTACGCTATTCGATAGCACGTGACAGCTGTAAACATTCTAAGAACGAGTGAAGACTGCCGAGGAGCCCGCATATCTTTGTAGCTAAATTGAGCAGAAACCAGACATGTCCTCTATTTATTAATGTTTTGCCAGCTGAACCTATAAAAGCACACATAGCACCAAACAAAAATGACGAGAGTTTTGACTTCTACCAAAACTTATAATTGATCAATTCCGTTTCACTAAAAGACTAATATTTTATACTTAGGCCGCTTTCAACATCAGACATTGCGTGCGATGTCAAAAAACTGACATAATTATAACGCCATAAACAAATCCTTACGCCTGCTCGATGAAAAAGTACTATGCCTGTTACTAATTGAAAAAACTGACATAAATGACCCATTTTTCAACTTGTTACGAAACTGATTGTTACATAGAGTGAGTAGGAAACCCACAACTGTAACGAGTTTCACAACGTTTTCAGAACAGTAACCAAGGTCCCTTAACTCGTGTTTATCATCACTGCAGTGGACATGACACAGTCGAACAAACTGATGGTAGCCTTTGCCAAAGGTTACGATTGTTATCAGCATTGTAACAAGAAGATGCAAAAAGCTGTTTTTAACATGTATCGCTTCACACGTGACATTTCTTTATTCGACTATTTATGAAAGGCAACGTTTACATATATTCGTACAAAAACTTGTCCGTCGAAAAATACACTCTTATGATAATTCGATAGGTACTTGTTGAGAAGAGCTACATCATCTCCCACTAACACCTGGAGCTGCTGTTAGTTAATTGTCTGATTATGATGATAATTTTCTAAAATGCCAAGTGTCTATGAAAAAGGTAAGAGACATGAGGTTTGTTCCTTGTGTCTATTGCTAATTATGTTAATACACCTAATGACCAGTGACGTAATTTAAATGTCTCGCTTCTCTTCCTCCGCCGAACGCCATCACTGGAACAATACCGAAGTTAAAAGATAATATAAAGACTGCTTGTAATGTTACTTTAACACACTCTTATTTGTGGATTTGCAGAATGTAGCGATTGCTGACTATTCCGTTCGATGTATACACAATATACAAGCACCTTAAGCTAGGCAATACAACCTACATCACCCACGACTGGAATATGTAATGTGAAAGTAGGGTGCTTAAAGGTGTCGAAATATTTTCTGGGACAGTTTCTATTTTGCCCACCTGTACAAGTACACAAAGTGGATCAGACCTGTCACACAGTTATTTCCTTTAACTCCGTCCGAACAGGCCTCGGAAGACCCAACAGTACCGACCGACCGCCGTGTCATCCTCAACGAGGGGTGCCACGTGGTCAGCACACCGCTCTCCCATCCATTGTCAGTTTTCATGACTAGAACTAGAGCCGCTACTGCTCAATCAAGCTCTCCTCAGTTGGCCTCACAAGGGCTGCGTGCCTACCGCTTGCCAACAGTGCTCGGAAGACCCGCACAGTAGCCCACCCAATTTCTAGCCAAGCTCGACAGCGCTTAACTTTGGTGATCTGACGGGAAACGATGTTACCACTGCGGCAAGGCCATTGGCCATTTCAGAGATATAAAAAAAGCTTCCTCTATCGGACGATCTGAACAACACTTAAGAGATATGAAAGTTTGTAGGATAAATCGTGTCCTCTTTACTGTTGCAATAAATCTCAATCCACGTAAAAGTACCTTCTAGACAATTATACATGTCTGTTTAATTATATTCATTAGATGTTAAGTGAAGGTTACGAATCCAGGTTTCTACACTGAAACGCCGAAGGCCATAGGCGTGAGTATTCAAATACAGAGATATGTAACAGGTAGAATACGGCGATGCAGTCATCAATGCCTATATAAGACATCAAGTGTCTGGAGCAGTTGTTACATCGGTTACTGCTACTACAATGGCAGGTTATCAAGGTTTAAGTGAGTTTGAACGAGGTGTTATAATCGCCGCACGAGCGATGTGACATAGCATCTCCGAGGTAGCGATGAAGTGGGGAATTCCCAGTACGACTATTTTACGAGTGTACCATGAATATCAGGAATACGGTAAAACATCAGATATCCGACACCGCTGCGGCCGGAAAAAGATCCTGCAACAAGAACTGGACCAACGACGACTGAAGAGAAGCATTCAACGTGACAAAAGTGCAGACCTTCCGCAAATTGCTGCAGATTTCAATGTTGGGCCATCAACAAGTGTCCGTGTGCGAACCATTCAACGTAACAACATCGATATGGGCTTTCAGAGCCAAAGGCTCACTCGTGTACCCTTGATGGCTGCACGTTACAAAGCTTTACACCTCGCTTGGGCCCGTCAACACTGACATTGGACTGTTGATAACTGGAAACATGTTGCCTGGTCTCGTTTCAAATTGTATCGAGTGGCTGAACTTGTACAGGTATGGCGACAACATCATGAATCCATGGACCATGCATGTCAGCAGGGGTTGGTTCAAGCTGGTGGAGGCTCTATAATGGTGTGGTACGTTTGCAGCTGGAGTGATATGGGATGTCTAGATACGACTGTGACAGGTGACACTTACGTAAGTATCGTGTCTAATCACCTGCATCCATTCATGTCAATTGTGCATTACGACGGACTTGGGCAATTCCAGCAGGACAATGCGACACCCCACATCTCCAGAATTGCTACAGGGTGGCTCCAGGAACACTCTTCTGAGTTTAAACCCTTCCACTGGCCACCAAACTCCCCAGACACATACATTATTGAGCATATCTGGGATGCCTTACAACGTGCTGTTCAGAAGCAGATGATGTAAGAGATCCCCACCGCCCCCCCCCCTCCCCCCCACGTACTCTTATCGATTTATGGACAGCCCCGCAGGATTCATGGTGTCAGTACTCTCCAGCACTACTTCAGACATTAGTCAAGTCCATGCCAGGTCGTGTTGCGGCACTCCCGCATGCTCGCAGGGGCCCTATACGATATTAGGCAGGTGTACCAGTTTCTTTGGCTCTTCAGTGTAAATCAAAATCTGAACGTCAAAACTTTAATATTATGGACTGATGGAGGCACTTTCAAATCTAGCGGCGAAGTAAATAGCCACAATGCTCACTATAGGTTAGAAGAAAATCCTCATTGGTTACTTCATCAAAACACCCAGCACGTCTAGAGCACAAACATTTTCTGTGGACTCAGTCACGAAAAATCTTCCGACGTATTTGTTTGATGAAAATTTAAGTAATGAGCAGTTCTTTGAAATGCTTCAACATGAATTGGCAGAGTTGCTAGAAGACGTTCGACTGATAACTTGCAACAGGCAACAATTTTCCTTGGAGACCAGGTGAACCTTCACTTTTTTTTAGCTGATGGACTGGTTGTAGTAAGATCGATGTCTTGGTTGCTAGGGTTGCCACATTCAGTTCATCTAGATTATTTCTTTCAGAGATGCAACACAGAGAATGTGTATCATCAGTGACTCACAAAGCGAGATGTAAATGATGGAATTCGCGAAATACGCAGGTCACTCCCAGATGCAGAGACGTTCTAGGTTACTCTGAGGGCACAAAGGAGGTCAGTACTGTGTTTGGAATAGCATAGAAAACATTATAAACACTTATTTTTGTAAACTGAATGGCTATATTTTCTAACAGATTTTTAAAAGTATTGAAATACCGGATAAAGTTTACTCAAAGTTGAAAGTGTAGGGCAAAGTAGTTTTCGTTGCATCAAAATGCACATCTGTTATCGTATGAAACTTACTTTTTGATTCCTGAAGCGATATTCCAAGTGTCACCTCTTCCATTTAACCAGAATGCAACAAATTACAAAGCCAATTTTTCAATGTTCAGTTTTGAGAGCTCTTTTGAAAGGTACAATTTCTACCCATGTTCCCATTTAAAATTCTCTTGCTGAATTCGTGTCATCGATTTCCAGCAGCTTCCAGACAATTTACGGATCAGCACTCTATTCACCCTTGTCGGTTTACCTAAAACGCGTTTTACCTGAAAGGTTTTGAGGCAATATTTCCGAGAAATAGTGCCTGTACGATGGGGCTGAAGTGGCCTGCGATTGCTTACCTCTAAGGAATATCTCGTGAGAAACATTTCGCCGGCCGTGGTGGCCTTGCGGTTCTAGGCGCTTCAGTCTGGAACCGCGCGACCGCTACGGTCGCAGGTTCGAATCCTGCCTCGGGCGTGGATGTGTGTGATGTCCTTAGGTTAGTTAGGTTTAAGTAGTTCTAAGTTCTAGGGGACTGATGACCTCAGAAGTTAAGTCCCATAGTGCTCAGAGCCATTTGAACCATTTTAAGAAACATTTCGAGAAATGTTATCGTTCTTCGTGAAGAAAAGGGATCAAATAACGGTAACACCACTTCACACTCTGCAGAAAACTAACTTCTGGCAGTGAATGCCTGGAGACATATTATTTTTTACGCTACGCTACAGACGAAATCTGTTTGTGAAGAAACTTTCTTTCTCAAGACTGGCTTAGGATTATCGGGCACTCAAATAATACCGTATGAAAGATACGCCGTTGGGCTCTTGTTTTTCAGTTGTAAGTAGGTAATTACGACGACAAACACGCGAAATTTACGTCTCAACAGCGGGGTAAGTCCACTGAAAAGCACTGTAACTCCTTACGGCATCAGCTCTGAGTAAACTTACGAAAGTCGTTAAGCTGGATTCCCGTCTTCAGTGGGCACTAAACAGCACATTCAACACGTGTTGTCTCGGCTCGTCTCGGAAGCGCAAGGACGTCTAATCGCTGACAGGAAGCGAATTACAGTTTTGAAGTAAACATGTCCGATTAGTAAGTGAGAAAACTCAAATAAAAAGAACTGTTGCTTAAATAGTAAATGGTACTAGAAAATATAGCCATCTATTTTTATTAGATGTCAAGCAATACCTTTGATCAAATTTTGTCCAGTTTTCTTTATTATACGATGTGCGACAATAAAGTAATGAGACTGATGTGAAAAAAAATGTTTCTTACCGTTTTAGTCAAGTTTAGTGTTGTCTCCTTCAAAGTAGTTCCCTTCTGATTGCACACACTTTTTCAGCGGTTCTGCCATTGATGGTAACATTTCTGGAACTCATCTTCTGTAATATCCTCAAGACCCTCGTCACAGCTTTTTGGACACCTTGTGTTGTTTGAAAATGGTGTCCCTTGACCGCCGTTTTGACTCTTGGAAATAGAAAAAAGTGCACGCAGCAATATCTGGTGAATAAGGTGGCTGTCGTACTACTGAAATCAGTTTTGAGGTTAAAAATTGGTCTACTGACAGAGCAGTATGGGATGGCGCATTATCGTGATGCAGAATCCAATCTCAGCAATGTTGGCACGGACACGAAGAACTCTCCTACGAAGTCTTTCTAAAATTTCTTTGTAGCAATATTGGTTAACCGTTTGTCCAGGAGGCACCCACTATTTATGAACAATTCCATTGGAATCAAAGAAGCACACAAGCATGCATTTCACTTTTGACTGACTTGCGAGCTTTTTTTGGTCTGGGTGATACCTTTGAGCACCATTACGAACTTTGGCGTTTTGTCTTTGGATCGTACTGAAAAACCAAGTTTCATCACCAGTGATAACAAGGCTCAACAATTCTGGATTGATTTCCGTTTGCTCGAACTGATCGCCTGCGACATTTTCCCGTGTTTCTCGCTGTTGTGGTGTGAGTTTTTTGGGGGCCATTTTTGCGCAAACCTTTCTCATACCAAGATCTTCAGTTATTATTAGACGAACCGTTCCTCGATTGATGTTCTTCTGCAATCATTTTCACGGATAATATTTGATCAGATTGTACGAGTTCACGCACCCTGACCAAGTTGACATCCGTCTGTGAGGTTGGTGATCGTCCGCTGCGGTCTTTATCTTCAACATTCTTTCTGCCGTCACTAAACATTTTACGCCAACGAAAAACTTGAGCTCTTGACATAACCTCCTCTCCAAAAGCTTACCGTAAGTTGTCGTCACGTTTTCACCCAATTTAACGCAAAAAGAAATGGCATACCATTGCGCAATATTATGCGGTTCCATTTCCGCGACGAGAGACACAAGCACGTGTTAACTTATTGCCGGCCGTGGTGGCCGTGCGGTTCTAGGCGCTCCAGTCCGGAGCCGCGCTGCTGCCACGGTCGCAGGTTCGAATCCTGCCTCGGGCATGGGTGTGTGTGATGTCCTTAGGTTAGTTAGGTTTAAGTAGTTCTAAGTTCTAGAGGACTGATAACACACAGCAGTTGAGTGCCATAGTGCTCAGAGCCATTTGAACCATATGTTAACTTATTACAGCACAACTCACGACTGAACGGTTGCATCAATGTGCCGCTTGGACTAGAAGCAGCTTATAGGCCAAGGTCAAAGATATTGTGCCTACGCGAGCCTGCAGGGTTGCCACATGTTGCAAAGAAAATGAGTCTGATTACTTCATTGCCGAACCTCGTATGGTTTACTGTAATTTTATATCGTATGAGTAATTTGGAAACAGTCATTTCAACCTTTAACACTGTGATATCGATAGGTGGTTGTTTTTATTCCGCTCTGTAAATTACTCTTTCGAGAAATATGGCGACATGTATGTTAGAGGCATTGATTCGTCAAGACATCGTGACAACACTGCCTACTGCGAAATCGATTATCGCCTCTGGGCACTGCGAACACGTGATGCGGCAAGGAAACTATAAGCGGAATGTTTCAAGCGACGATACGGGACACAAATGGGAAATCCACTATCATAAGTGATCTTGAGAAGTGACAGATTGTTATGGCGCGGCTCCTGGAAATGAAATCGAGGGAGCGGTGAAATTGGTCGGCTGTTTGCATATTGCTGTCTTAAGCCCGTACGCCGAATGGTTAAAGGCTGGTAGAACCACGAGTAAATCTTATCACAAAACGTGGAGGTCGGAGACTTGCCCATTCTGTAAAGCAGGATAGGCGGAAGAATGTGGCAGGTCTGACTACTGAGTACAACTCTGGCGCAGTGTTTCGGAGCACATTGTTTAGCGCACACTGTTGAACATGGAATTCCGCAGAAGATGACCCCTAACTGTTCCTATGTTGAGCGGACTACACGGTGAATTATGAACGATGTGTACACAGGATCATTGAGACTGGTCGTTGGATCAGCTGAAACGTGTCCCTGGGCAGATTAATCACGTTACTTGTTGCAGCTGGTCGATTGTCGTGCCCGGATACATCGTCATCCAAACGAATATACGAGCTCTGTTCACAAAATTTCTAGACTTTCTCCACAAAATTTTTCTACGCTTACCTTTTACTGATTGTGCATGATCTACTTAGAAATATTCTCCTCTACAATTGATACACTGCTTCCAACGCCTTTTCCACTTCCGGGAGTGTGGCGTCGATAGTTCTGATGCCACAACGTAGGTGCACGCTCTCGTAAATTGGCACTACGAGAGAAGACTAACTACGCCGATCACAGCGCCCTCTGACCGACGCCGTGGAGCTCAGGGAGTGCCTTCTTGATTTCGTCCGTTTCATCAAGGGCAGACGGCCATGAAATATCGCGTCTACTACCGAGTGCGCTAGCTTCCTACTGACAAGGGGAGGCCGCCAATTGTAAAATTCAGATTCGATTCATACTGCGCATAATAAAAGCTCATGGCCAGAGGTGTAATGTGGCAAAGCACCAAGATGCACTTCTCAGCCGTTGTCGAGAAAATTGACAGTTAAAAGAAACCGTTGCGGTGAAATAGTCTCTACGATTAATGATTTTCTACAGCGTCATAGCGCAGCGGTAAGCGCTGGGTTTCGTAATCCGAAGGTCGCCGGATCGAATCTCGCGCCATGCAATATTTTTTTATTATTGGTTTTTTGCACTTAAAATATATATATATATAAACTATTAATGAATTGCTTATGCATGTTGGTGAAGGCGGATCGCTCTCCAACTGTACAGCCTCCATTTTTCCGTTTGTTTAACAGGGTGTACCAAAGCTGTCCCGTCCGCACTGATTTTCGACGATGTTATAAGTTGCGCTAGGCACCGCATGTACCTTCTTTCGAAGTTAGCAGGCAACTACCTTGTTATGGGGCGGCTCGTTTCGGCCCATTCAACATCTGTCTTTCAAGTGTAACGAGCGAGTAACGGAGTTTATATTTCATACCCGTCACAGCAAGTTTGTGTTCGTGGGGTCTCTATTCTAATTCGAACGTTTGACTTACGCTATACGTATTCGTTTCTACGTCTTCCGTTAACTATACGTGGTTAACATTATGAAGACAATTAATAACATTTGTGAAATACAACTTTGTTTGCGGAAAACATAATGATGTTCGAAGTCGCCAGTTTTTCCACAACAAACGACTTTCAACAACTTATTATATGCATAATTGTTGCAACTGATTGCCGGGAATTATACATATATATATATATAAATTACAAAAAACAAATACTAAAAAAAATAGTTGCATGGAGCGAGATTCGATCCGCTGACCTTCGGATTACGAACCCGAGCGCTAACCGCTGCACCACCACGCTGTAGAAAAATACTAATCGTAGAGAGTATTTCACCGCAACGGTTTCTTTTAACCGTCAATTTTCTCGACAACGGCTGAGAAGTGCATCTTGGTGCTTTGCCACATTACACCTCTGGCCATGAGCTTTTAATATGTGCAGTATGAATCGAATCTGAATTTCACAATTGGCGGCCTCCCCTTGTGAGACTTTGTATTAGTTACGTTCAGTTAAAGTTTTGACAGCAACGAGTATTTGTTAGTTTTGAGATTAAACAGAACAGTAATCCTAATTTCACACGCTTTGACATGGACTACGGCTTCACACCTACGTGATCATCCTAGCCAAAGTTACGTATGCATTTGAATTTACTTGTGTTTTTGACTCTATTAAAAGTGTTAAAGTTACGTGCAATACCGAAGTGCTTCACCTCTCCTGCTCCTACTCGCTTCCTTTACTTTCGGCCTGTATTACAGAAGCAGTTCACAGGAGCAGGCCCACGCGCCGCCTATCCAGGCGGGATACAAAAGGAAGCAATCTTGCCACGCGTCTTCCTGGATCGCGCGAAGCACCGTCTGCGAATTTTCTTTTATCTCGTCCATAGTTGCAAATTTTCTTCCTTTCAGCAGGTTCTTCAACTTTGGAAATAAAAAAACTCCGCAGCGGCCAGGTCTGGAGAGTACTGAGGATGAGGCAGCACCGTGATCTCGTTTTTTGTGCAACAGTCAAGTACCAACAGGGATGAATGTGCGGGTGCGTTATCGTCATAAATTGGCGCACCACATTTCAGGCCGTTTTCTTCTCACATTTTCCCTCAGGCGTTGCAGCACTTTCCGATAATACCATCGATTAACATCTACATCTAAATCTACATGGTTACTCTGCGATTCACACTTAAGTACCTGGCAGAGTTTTCATCGAACCATTTTCGCACAACTTCTCTACCATTCCACTCTCGAATGGCGCGTGGGAGATGGAACACCTAAATCTTTCCGTTCGAGCTCTGATTTCTTTTACTTTATTATGATGCTCATTTCTCCCTACGTAGGTGGGTGTCAACAAAATATTTTCGCATTCGGAAGAGAAAGTTGGTGATTGAAATTTCGTAAATAGATCTCGCCGCAAAGAAAACCGCCTTTGTTTCAGTGACTGCCACCCCAACTCGCGTATCATATCAGTGACACTCTCACCCCTATTGCGCGATAAAACGAAACGAGCTGCCCTTCTTTGCACTTTTTCGATGACCTCCGTCAATCCTACCTGGTAACGATCCCATACCGCGGAGCAATATTCCAACAGAGGACGGACAAGTGTAATGTAGGCTGTCACTTTAGTGGGTTTGTCGCATCTTCCAAGTGTTCTGCCAGCAAAGCACAGTCTTTGTTACGCCTTCTCCACAATATTATCTATGTGGTCTTTCCAATTTAACATGCTCGTAATTGTAATTCCTAGGTATTTAGTCGAATTGACAGCCCTTAGATTTGTGCGATTAATCGTATACCAAAAATTTATCGGATCTCCTTTAGTACCCATGTCGATGACCTCGCACTTTTCTTTGTTTAGTGCCAATTGCCGCTTTTCGCACCATACAGAAATTCTCTCTAGATCATTTTGTAACTGGAATTGGTATTCTGATGATTTTACTAGACGGTAAATTACAGCGTCATCTGCAAACAATCTAAGGGGGCTGCTCAGAATATCATCTAGATCATTTATGTAAATCAGGAACAGCAGAGGGCCTATGACACTACCTTGCGGAACGCCAGACATCACTTCTGTTCTTCTCGATGATTTACCATCTATCACTACGAACTATGACCTCTCTGAGAGGAAATCACGAATCCAGTCACACAACTGAGACGATATTCCATATGCACGCCGTGTGATTAATAGTCGCTTGTGAGGAACGGTATCAAAAGCCTTCTGGAAATCTAGGAATCTGAGATCCCTTGTCGACAGCAGTCATTACTTCATGGGAATAAAGAGCTAGCTGTGTTGCAGAAGAACGACATTTTCTGAATCCGTGTTTCAATAAGTCATTTTCTTCAAGGTGATTCATAATGTTCGAGTACAGTTTGCCCCTGTGGCACAAATTCGTGATGAACTAATACTTCAAAGTCAAAAAAAGTATCAGCATGGCTTTGACCATTTGATCTGGCCTGACGAGCTTTCCTTGGTCGTGGAGAATCTTTCCTGACTCATTACGAAGACTTAACCTTTATCTCAACATCGTAACCACACACAACTGTCTCATCACCAGTTATGATTCTCTTAAGGAACGTGTCGTTCTCATTGCGCGATCCAAAAGCTCTTCGCAGATTCCAAGGCGAAGGTCTTTCTGGTCTTGACTCACGAGCCATGGGACGACAACACGATGCATTCCAAGATGCTGTACCACGATTTCATGACATGATCTAACTGAAATGTTACATTCTTCTCCAATCTCTCGGATAGTCAGTTTTCAACTGGCACGCACAATTTCGTTGATGTTCCTGACATGAGCGTCGTCGGTAGACGTCGAAGGGCGTCCTGAACGAGGATCGTCTGTAAGTTTTTTTTAAACCGTGTGAACCATTCATAATACCGAGTACGGCTTAAGCACTCATTACCGTACGCTACCTACATATTTACTGGATCTCTGTAAAGATTTTGTTGACTTTCACGCAAATTTTAATGCAGCTGCGTTGCTCCTCTAACTCTGCCATCTCGAAATTCGCAAACTTTGCGACACTGTGTTCTGCTCGACACAACACTGAACAATAACTAACAGACATACAACAAAGAAACTTTCGGCAGGTACATATGACACACAGACGTGTGCAGGGATTTCAGTCACATTCCCCTCCAACACACCACTGGTTCGAAATTACGAATGTTCCGGAATTTTTTGAACAGACCTCGTATACTCGAAAAATGCTCCCCGGACGCACACCTGTGAGAGCAGTTTATGCTGTGATTGACAAGAGGTCTGTGGTGACACCGTGACAGCTGTGAGCTGAGGTAACATTGTTGTGGACCACCTGCGTCCCATCAAGCTTGATGTCTTCCCCGACGGCGATGACATCATCTTGCAGGATAACTCTCCGAATCTCAAGGCCAGAATCCTGCTAAATTGGTTTGAGGAGCAGGGGAGTGAACTCGTCTTGATGTCTTGGCCACCAAATTCGCCTTACGTGAAGACGATGGAAGACATTTGGGACACAGTTTTTGGAGGGAGGTTTTCTCTCAAAAGCCGCTGCCCCGTAATTTATGGGAACTGCGCGACCTGTGTGTTGACTTCTGGGACCAGATGTCTACGTACATCGGAAACCAACCAAGAACTTGTCGAATGCATGTCACGCAGAATCGCTGCTGTATTGTGTTTCGAAACTGACCCACACACTGTGAAGCAGGTGGTCATAATATTTTGTACCGTCACTGTAGATAATCGTTTCTTAACACTTTTGAATATGCACATTTATCATGCAACATCGGGTTTGTTCCATGAGTGACGAGATGCTAAATGTATTTTCCTGTTCGAAGGTTATATGTTAAGCTTAGAAATTCGAGGATCAAATAAAGGAAAAGGTATAGAATACCCCATCACCTCATTCAAAAGGAGAAGTAAATGGTGTGATAAAACGATTTTCACGTGATAATGGACTCACAAGGCCCGAAATGCATCGCGTAACTCAATAAAACACGAGCAAATTGTGACAGAAGGCATTGCTATTCGTACTTTCTAACTTTCTATACACGTGTTGTGTTTTAGTCTGTCAGTATGGAAGAAAAAGAAACGACAACAGTGAGTAGCACTTGCTCGCTGTTGTGCTCCGCACAAACTTAATTACGTAAGTCGATAATGATTTCGTGTCACTCAATGGCCTGGTGCAAGTCCTTCCGCTAGACGCCACCTCAGCGACTTGCGTATCCCGTATCCAGCCAGAGAAGAGTGACCTACAGTGTAACACGGAATCCGAACCTCGTGTTGTTCTGGCCACAGCTCTCATCGTCGAGAGGTAAAGCTTAAGTTACAACGAAGACTGCAAAAACCGTGGACCGCCAGAGATTCAATCGCGCGATCTCTCAATTTCCAGGCACGTGATTACCAACAGATCATCAGGTCCAACATGTATGTATAGACAATTCATACACAGGTTTTATTGAGCGACTTTGGTAGTATCAAAAGATGTTACATATATAGCCGTATTTTTTATTACATTGTCTGAGAAGCTTAAAGTTTTTACACCGTCAAGGGAACGTAGGCATTAGTATTTGACATAAGTTTCAACTTGATACCTCTACATTTTTCTGCGGAAAAGGAGTCGCAACAAACGGACAGGGAGACAACAAAGTGATCTTATAATGGTTCCGTTTGTACCGACTAAGATACGGAATCCTAAAAAGGGAGGTTCAAATGGTTCAAATGGCTCTGAGCACTATGCGACTTAACTTCTGAGGTCATCAGTCGCCTAGAACTTAGAACTAGTTAAACCTAACTAACCTAAGGACATCACACACATCCATGCCCGAGGCAGGATTCGAACCTGCGACCGGAGCGGTCGCTCGGCTCCAGACTGTAGCGCTAGAACCGCACGGCGACTCCGGCGGGCAAAAAGGAAGGAATATCAGAATTTAACATCCAGTGGACAACCAGCACATTAGAGAACGATCCAAGCTCGGACTAGGGAAGAGTGGGGAATGAATTGGTTGTGCCTCTTGTGAAGAAACCATCCCGACATTTGCGTTAAGTGATTAGAGAAAATCATGTGAAACATATATCTGGATGTGTGGACGGAGACTTGAACTGTCATCCGCCCGAATGCGAATCTAGGGAACTAACCACCACCTCACTGGGTCTGTCCACATGGATTTCGTCGATGTTAAAGTAATGATTTCACACGCGACTTTCTCTTTTCTTATTTTAATTTCGTTGTTCATTTGGACCCTGCCAGTGTCACCATGGTAGAAATACCAAGAAGCTAGAACTAGCTTGAAATACACTCCTGGAAATGAAAAAAAGAACACATTGACACCGGTGTGTCAGACCCACCATACTTGCTCCGGACACTGCGAGAGGGCTGTACAAGCAATGATCACACGCACGGCACAGCGGACACACCAGGAACCGCGGTGTTGGCCGTCGAATGGCGCTAGCTGCGCAGCATTTGTGCACCGCCGCCGTCAGTGTCAGCCAGTTTGCCGTGGCATACGGAGCTCCATCGCAGTCTTTAACACTGGTAGCATGCCGCGACAGCGTGGACGTGAACCGTATGTGCAGTTGACGGACTTTGAGCGAGGGCGTATAGTGGGCATGCGGGAGGCCGGGTGGACGTACCGCCGAATTGCTCAACACGTGGGGCGTGAGGTCTCCACAGTACATCGATGTTGTCGCCAGTGGTCGGCGGAAGGTGCACGTGCCCGTCGACCTGGGACCGGACCGCAGCGACGCACGGATGCACGCCAAGACCGTAGGATCCTACGCAGTGCCGTAGGGGACCGCACCGCCACTTCCCAGCAAATTAGGGACACTGTTGCTCCTGGGGTATCGGCGAGGACCATTCGCAACCGTCTCCATGAAGCTGGGCTACGGTCCCGCACACCGTTAGGCCGTCTTCCGCTCACGCCCCAACATCGTGCAGCCCGCCTCCAGTGGTGTCGCGACAGGCGTGAATGGAGGGACGAATGGAGACGTGTCGTCTTCAGCGATGAGAGTCGCTTCTGCCTTGGTGCCAATGATGGTCGTATGCGTGTTTGGCGCCGTGCAGGTGAGCGCCACAATCAGGACTGCATACGACCGAGGCACACAGGGCCAACACCCGGCATCATGGTGTGGGGAGCGATCTCCTACACTGGCCGTACACCACTGGTGATCGTCGAGGGGACACTGAATAGTGCACGGTACATCCAAACCGTCATCGAACCCATCGTTCTACCATTCCTAGACCGGCAAGGCAACTTGCTGTTCCAACAGGACAATGCACGTCCGCATGTATCCCGTGCCACCCAACGTGCTCTAGAAGGTGTAAGTCAACTACCCTGGCCAGCAAGATCTCCGGATCTGTCCCCCATTGAGCATGTTTGGGACTGGATGAAGCGTCGTCTCACGCGATCTGCACGTCCAGCACGAACGCTGGTCCAACTGAGGCGCCAGGTGGAAATGGCATGGCAAGCCGTTCCACAGGACTACATCCAGCATCTCTACGATCGTCTCCATGGGAGAATAGCAGCCTGCATTGCTGCGAATGGTGGATATACACTGTACTAGTGCCGACATTGTGCATGCTCTGTTGCCTGTGTCTATGTGCCTGTGGTTCTGTCAGTGTGATCATGTGATGTATCTGACCCCAGGAATGTGTCAATAAAGTTTCCCCTTCCTGGGACAATGAATTCACGGTGTTCTTATTTCAATTTCCGGGAGTGTATTTATCACTCTTCATAATATATTTTTTAATTCGTTACACTACAGATATTAGTGCGGCACAATCTAACAGCAAATACAGCACCGTCTGCATAACACGTGGAACAGACTCACGGCTGTTAAAATCGATATATATAGACTAGCAGGTTCGAGATGTTGCTTTTTGCCACATGTTACAGCTATAATGTTTTGTGTCTAATCTAGATGGCAGACAGATAGAGCCGTTTAGTTACGCGGGACAGTCAATAACGAAAGACATAAACTGATCTAGAAAAAGTAACCTGTGTATTTTTACAAAAGTGAGATTTTTACTACTTCTCAGCATCATTCTCAAAACTGTTAATACATACATCCCAACGATGAGCTAGTTTTTTATACTTCACACAAAGAAGTCTCTGTCTTATTGTTTGAGCTACTTTCCCGTAAATTCTTTCATCTCCTCGTTGTTGCTGATTTTTTTTCCACTTAATGCTTCCTTGAGTGGATCCAACAAATGAAAATCCGAGGTAGCCATATCTGGACTGTAAGGAGGAGTACATTGCAACCCCTTTCTTTCTATAGTTTTTTCTATCGTTTTCAGACGACAACTTGAACATCCCAAAAGATGTCAGTCACCGAGGTTCGACCCTTGTTCAACTGTTCTACGGGCTTAAAAAATTTTCTCGGTTCATACAACTTTCGCCATACTGTAAAATCATTTCATTTTCATACAGCAAAAAACGGAACACTGCACATTCTGCAACTTATGTTGCAACTTGCAATACTGAGGCTATAAACAAAACAATTTTTAATCCGTCAGCTGTTGCCAGCTCATCATCCCAATGATAGCATCCCAAAGTCGGGTAAGGGCAAAACCCCTCCAAAGATCTTTTTCATTTCTACACCAGTTCATCTCCTTAATTATTGAATGTCTCTCGTAGTTTACTGCTTAAATTCTTTATATTGTAATTGCATGCAGTACCTAAATATGAGATCACAAGCACTCCAAATGCAAAGTAAATAAATTATATTTGTGACTAGTAGCTATCAAGTGAATTTACATAAACATTTGCAACATCTTCACACACTCTCACAATAGACTAAGGAAATGAATTAATTGGTAAGTCTTCATAATGTATCAACTAGATCTTTCAGTGGGATCGTGATGCAACTATTCTCTCATATAAACTTTGCCAACGGCCCCTTTGTCGTTACGGAGCGCGTCAATATATTCGCTATCTAGGTCGCTACAAGGGTGGCAATTACATTCAGTGTAGCTGGCGAAAGGATGCCAGTTCTCAGTAGGAGCTCCTATATTGCAGAAATTCCACTGCTTCGGGAGCAGCGTGGAATTTCCAGCCATACACATAGTTGCTTCAAATGACCATTCTCACTCAGACGAGAACTGTAAAGTGAAGACAATATAAAGGGTATACTCTTAAGTGTTAGAAGTGAGGTTATTCCCATTAAATAGAAAAGCAGTAACTCGTAACGGCATATGAAGGTGATATACGTAATTGTTTTGAAACCGTAGTTGAAAGCACTGCGTTAAATACTAAGTATCTGGCTCCGAGAATCCATAGAGTTGTCCCATAATAAGACTGATTCATTTAATTTCCATGGTGCCGTCTCAAGGGGTATATTCTGTAGAATTCATAGATTTTTCTTTGTGGAAAAACAAACCAAGCTCTCAAAGACTGACTCACGGTAAAGTCGCAGACAATACAGTTAGCTTACTGCTGTAAGCTATGGGTGTCCAACCCACGGCTCGCGGGTCGCATCTGGCCCAAAGCAAGTATCAACGCGGCCCAACGAGTGGGCAACTACCACACGACCGGTACAAAGATAAATAAATAAGAAAAAAAAATACAATAAATTCAGTTTAGATAAATTTATGGTAAAGTGAACATTTTCAATATGAAACTCACGTCACGATGCTGTTCTCTCATTGATCCATCCCATTCTTAACATTGCCTATGGTGCTATACCTGAACCCACAGAGTCTCGTTCTCATAGCCGGTCAGTCCATCAGATGCGCTGGTCTGCTGTCTTACGCCGGCCGGAGTGGCCGAGCTGTTCTAGGCGCTTCAGTCTGGAACCGCGCGACCGCTGCGGTCGCAGGTTCGAATCTTGCCTCGAGCATGGATGTGTGTGATGTCCCTAGGTTAGTTAGGTTTAAGTAGTTCTAAGTTCTAGGGGACTGATGACCACAGAAGTTAAGTCCCATAGTGCTCAGAGCCATTTGAACCCTTTTGCTGTCTTACGACTACTTCAGTTGCTGGTGCAGTTGTTAGATCGGTAACTGCTGCTGTAATGACAGGTTGCCAAGATGTAAGTGAGTTTGAACGCGATGTTATAGTCGGCGGACGAGCGATGCGACACAGCATATCCGAGGCAGCGATGAAGTGGGGATTTTCCCTTATGACTATTTCAGGAATACCGCAAAACATCAAATCTCCGCCATCGCTGCGTCAGGAAGAACGTGTTGCAAGTACGGGACCAACGACGACTGAAGAGAATCATTCAGCGTGACAGAAATGTAACCCTTCCGCAAATTGCTGCAGATTTCAATGTTGAGCAATCAACTACTGCCTGCGTGCGAACCATTCAACGAAACATCATCAATATGGGTTTTCGGAACCGAAGGCCCACTCGTATACCTTTGATGACAGCACGACACTAAGCTTTATGCCTCGCCTGCGCCCCTCAACACCGACATTGGACTACTGATGACTATAAACATGTTGCCTGGTCTGATGACTCTCGTTTCAAATTGTGTGGAGCGGATGGACGTGCTCGAGTACGGAGACAGCCTCAAGAATCCATGGGCGCCACATGTCAGCAGGGGGCTGTTTACGCTGGTGGAGGCTCTGTAATTATGTGTGCAGCTGAAGTGATATGGGCCACGATACGATTAGACACGACTGTGACAGGTGACACGTACGTAAGCATCCTGTCTGACTTGCGTCCATTCATATCCATAGTGCGTTCTGCAACAGGACAATGCGACACCCCGTACGTCCAGAATTGCTACAGAATGGCTCCTAGAACACTTTTCTGAATTTAGACACTTCCGCTGGCCACCGAATTCCCCAGACTTGAACACTATTGAGCGTATCTCGGATGCCTTGCAACGTGCTGTTCAGAACTTATTGTTACGGATTTATGGACTGCCCTGCAGGAATCATGGTGTCAGTTCCCTCCAGCACTTCTTCAGACATTAGTCGTGCCCGTGCCACGTTGTGCTGCGGCATTTCTGCGTGGTCTCGGGGACCCTACACGATATTAAGCATATGTACCAGTTTCTTTGGATCTTCAGTGTGTAATCAAGCTCAGTAGAAGTTCAGCAATTGATCCAACAGCAAATGAAATATTTATCGAAATTATTGATTACTTCTCGGTAAATAGCCTACAGCTCAACTCTTTTGCGAATATGGCAGGGAGCATCAATACTAATAGAGCATAACAGAAAGTTGGAAATGTGAAATCAAAAGTTTTAAATTTTTCGAAACTTGAATTGGAAGTCACAAGTCACTCACCTCAAATTGTTTAGTTCTGTTCGGTGATTTTGATTATGAAAGCATCAGTAAATTGTCTTATTCCACATTCTTTAATTCGTTAATGCCATGTGAAATAATTTTTCGGGACAACTCCATACATAATTGCAAAGTATTCAGTGTACAGAAAGGAGCTATAAGAATAATACCTGATGTCATTTCTCGAAGCTCATGCGCGCAACGATCTGAAAACTCTAGACGTTTTACAACAGTCGTACAATACTTCTGCTCTGTTATGAATTTTTTGTCAAGAATCAATCCCTATTTGAAAAAATGACGCTTTTTTAATTTTAAATTAAGAACAAAAAAATGTTCAAGTGTGTGCGAAATCTTATGGGACTTAACTGCTAAGGTCATCAGTCCCTAAGCTTACACACTACTTAACCTAAATCATCCTAATGACAAACACACACACCCATGCTCGAGGGAGGACTCGAACCTCCGCCGGGACCAGCCGCACAGTCCAAGACTGCAGCGCCCTAGACCGCTCGACGAATCCCGCGCGGCAATTAAAAACAAAAAATATCTTGCACTATCCACAGTTTCACCTTGCTATTTCTAGGACAAGACAACGGAATGCGGCTGTAAAAATATTTGACTACGTCCTCTATAAAATGAACGTATTGGCACATAAAACACATTGCAATAAAATTACACCGTCATGTTTTTGACACGTCGTAATGGTCTCCCTTTGTGACGTGTAAGTTACAAATTTGGCTCAAACCTACGTGCAACCATCCTATGTAACAGTGAAAAGCACGACGTCGGACTCGGGCTAGAAGACGATACAGCAGCAAGGTGTCGACACATGCGAAAAAGAGACCAGAGCTCAGAAGTAAATATGATGTGTAAGGTAGGTTCATGTTGTTACATTGGAACCAAATATCACCACAGTTCTGCCCAGCGCCACCTATGATGTATCACACGAATGGAAGGACGTCATATCCATTCTTACCAACATTCCACCCCCTTCTTTTGACTCCTGTGCGACGGAGAGCAGAACCGCCAAGTTCAGCGTTGAAATCACGCGGTTTCATGTGAGTGGCCGAAGAAAACTTTTCAAACACACCGTCGCTCAGAATCGTAAAGGGAGTCAGTGAAAACACTCCTGTTCTTGGGGCGTCAATTACATCGCATTTTGAGGTCTGAAACGTCAGTTCACAGGGTGAAGAACAACAGAATGATGTTCTTGAAACCTTTGACACTGCTGACACCCCCTGGACGATTGAACGCTGCTCTAAGGACATCGTGGGCCGGCAACCCCATTGAGCATGATCACACCCATTTGGAGTGCAGAGCTATCACAGACTTTACTCTGGTGTACAGGATGGAGACACTAGGGACCGTTCAGAACCATTCGGCGAGACTGGAAAACGATCCGAAGCAGATCTGCTGTTTGACGCTCTAGTGTCGCGTGATCACGGAGGGATGCGACACTGACACATGCGTGAATAAAGTGGCAAAAGGTCCCTCTTAAATCCCCTAGGTCGACAGAACGCTCGGTGCCATCCGCCCACCTTCGTTGTGCACATTGAAAATGTACCTGTATGGAAACAAATACTGTCGGAGTACTAGGTGTTTGCAGACAGGCAATTTCTTGACACTCCTCCGATTCTGCTTGCCTGCTAGCGACGCAAGGTAGCAGCTTAGCCCACCAGCAGGCGCCTAGGACTGCCATCACAGTCCGTTCCTGTACAAGAATTCAGAGATACAGTGTATACCAAATAAATCAATAATTGACGTTACTGATCGCCCATGGTACAAAAAACAAGTCAGAACACTGTTGCAGAGGCAATAGTATGCCAAATTTTAAACTAACGCAAAATCCCTAACATTGGCGAAGTTTTACAGAAAGTCGAAATTTAGCGCGATCTTCAGTGCGAGGTGCTTTAATAGTTTCCACAACAAAACTCTGTTACGAAATCTAGCAGAAAACCCAAAGAGATTCTGGTCGTATGTTAAGTACACCAGTGGCAAGACGAAGTCAATACTTTCACTGCTCGATAACGTACGTGGTAATATTGATGACAGCGCTACTAAAGCAGAGTTAGCCCGCCTGGCTAGTCATGCGGTCTAACGCGCTGCTTCCCGAGCGGGAAGGCGTGCAGATCCCCGCACGAATCCGCCCGGCAGATTGGTGTCGAGGTCCGGTGTGTTGACCAGCCTGTGGATGGTTTTTAAGGCGGTTTTCCATCTGCCTCGGCGAATCCGGACTATGTCGGCGATTACTGAGCAAACACTGTCTCCACGTACGCGTGCGTCATAATTACGCTACCACGAAAACATTTGGGGTTACAATCGTCTGGTATGAGACGTTCCGGAGGCGTCTACTGGGTGCCAAACCGCACAATAACCCTGGATTCGGTGTGGTGTGGCTGTGGCCTGTTGTGGGGTTGTGAACCACTGAGGGCTACGACGGGACGAAGCCTCTCCATCGTTTCTAGGTCCCCGGTTTGATACACACACAATACACAAAGCACAGTTACTAAACACGGTTTTCCGAAATTCATTGACAAAAAAAGACGAAGTAAATATTACAGGACTCGAATCAAGAACAACTGCCGCCCGCATCTCGTGGTCGTGCGGTAGCGTTCTCGCTTCCCACGCCCGGGTTCCCGGGTTCGATTCCCGGTGGGGTCAGGGATTTTCTCTACCTCGTGATGGCTGGGTGTTGTGTGATGTCCTTAGGTTAGTTAGGTTTAAGTAGTTCTAAGTTCTAGGGGACTGATGACCATAGATGTTAAGTCCCATAGTGCTCAGAGCCATTTGAACAACAACTGCCAATATGAGTAACTTAGAAGTAGATGTCCTCGGTGCAGCGAAGCAGCTTAAAACACTTCAGATAGGGTTGGCTTCCAGTCCAGATTGTACACCAGTCACGTTCCTTTCAGAGTATGCTGGTACAATAGTGCCATACTTAGCAATCATACACAACCGCTTGCTCGCAGAAAGATCCATACCGAAAGACTGTAAATCTCCACAAGTCCTATCATTGCCCAAAAAAGGAAATAGGAGTAATCCACCGAATTACAGACCCATATCACTAACGTTGATTTGCAGTAGGATTTTGGAATATATATTGTGCTCCAATATTATGAATTACCTCAAAGAAACCGGTTTATTTACAAATAGCCAACACTGATTCAGAAAATATCGTTGTCGCGAAGCACAATTTTCTCATCGTGGTCAGTACGCGGGATGTATGTGGGGGGGGGGGGGGGGGGGGTGGGGGGTGGGGGGGGGAGTAATATGGTTGGTTGAAATGGCTCTGAGCACTATGGGACTTAACTTCTAAGGTCATCATTGCCCTAGAACAGGTTAGTTAGGTTTAAGTAGTTCTAAGGACATCACACATCCATGCCAGAGGCAGGATTCGAACCTGCGACCGTAGCGGTGGCGCGGTTCCAGACTGTAGCGCCTAGAGCCACTCGGCCACCTCGGCCGGTAATATGTTGTCTGACTCCTCCTGAAAAGTACTGTCCGGTAATTTCAATAGTAAATCTCTCCGTGATGCACAACGCCTCTCTTGTAATAACTGTAGTATTGATGAAAAATTGCTGCGAACAGTATCTACCCCAAAATCTCTAGGAGTAACTACACTGAGCGACCTTAAGAGGAATTATCACATAAAACAAACAGTTGGAAAAGCAAATACCAGACTGAGATTTATTTGAAGAATATTAAGGAAATATAACTCATCCACGAAACGAGTGGCTTACAAGTCGCTTGTTCGACCTATTCTAGAGTATTTTTCATCAGTCTGGCACCCTCACCAAGTAGGACTGACAGAAGAAATAGAGAAGACCTAGCGAAAAGCCGCACATTGCCTCACAGGATCGTTCAGTCGTAGGGAGAGCGTTACAGGCTCAGCAAACTCTAGTGAGGGGCACTACAAGAGAAGCGTTGCGCATCACGGAGTGGTTTACTGTAGAAATTTCGAGAGAGCACTTTCCACATTGAGTCGGACAACGTATTCCTTCCTTCCATATACATCTTACGAAATGACCACGACAAGAAAATTCGAGAAATTAGAGCTAATACAGAGGCTTGCCTACAATCTTTCTTCCCACGTGGCATTCTCGAGTGAAACAGGGAAGGGGGGATTAGATACTGTTGCCAGAAGTACCCTCTGCATATCCATAACATGTGGGCCACACATCTAATAATACTAACGTTAGTATACGCCCATTTTAGAACCATGAGCTGCTGTCGGTGCTGAAATTTTGACCATCGTCTATTTTAACAAGTCACGCTGGCGTGTACATTTCTATTCGTGCAGTCTCCCCCTTGCCCTACCCCTCGCCCCCCCCCTCCCCCTCCCCCCCTCTCTCTCTCTCGCCCCAATGAACCCCACACTCCACGAGCTGAGTCTGGAGCAGAACCGCAGTGCGTTTGTTGCGCTTGGCAGCCCGCGGCCGACTGCGGCGTTCACACCCCAGCACGCTAATAAGACTCGTTCTGCCTCGCAGAGTTGCGCCGCGCATGATCGATTGTCGACAGCCGACACGCCGCCGCTCTCTCTGCGCTCTGGGTCACTTTTATCAGTCTGTCTGCCTGACATTCAGTGATCTATCGTCGGACCTGTTTCTAGAAACCCTGCGACCTTAAAGGTGATACAACCCGTAAACAACTTGTTTCATAAAGACAGCACAATGGGAATCCATCACAAAAATGGTTCAAATGGCTCTGAGCACTGCGTGACTTAACTTCTGAGGTCATCAGTCCCCTAGAACCGTAGCTGTCACGCGGTTCCAGACTGTAGCGCCTAGAACCGCTCGGTCACCCCGGCCGGCCGAATCCATCACAGAGAGAACAACACGCAGTTAGACACGTAGTACAATCCACACTAATCGTAAATCGCCCCATTTTAGTGGTTTTTCAAAAATTCTTCAAACAAAACTAACTGCAGCTGTGTGCATAGGACAAAGTACTGAGGAGATACGATGCTCACTTTTGTTATTTTATATGAAACTGCATTGTGTTTTAATTTCAAAGTGGAACTTCTCGGTGAGGCAGTTCAACTATTTAGAATTCTGAGAAAAAATTACAGAGTGAAAATGGATCTGAAATTGGAATTATTGTATTCTTCTTGCGTATATTGAAGCGAAAGTTTGTCACTCTCAAAAGATGTGTGGATCAACAATATAAGATATTCTACAATAGTTAGTGATCCACTATTTGATTACAGCAGTCAGCATAATAGGAATGAGATACGAGAAGGGGGTCCACAGCCTCAACGTGTTTTGTGAATGAAAACATGGTCCGCGTTGGCTGTATTATTTTTTTTGTTTTATTACCTATGCGATTGGCCAATTGCGACATTTTGTCATTTTCAAGCACGTATCTTAACTTCTCACTTCATTTTACATTATAATACTTGTATATCTCTGGTATATGTCGACGCAATACATCTTACTTCTGTGGATATCTCGCACAAAAACAATACACTATTGTACACAGTGATGTACATTAGCCGACTAGTAGATGTAACCATGTACAGCAGTACGAGTACATTGTTTTTGTGCCACAGAAGTAAGATGTCTTCCTCTTGACATGAACCAGCGGTATGTTTTGATGTAAAATGGAGCTCGAAGCTTGCGACACGTGCTTTAAAACGACAATAGGTCGAAATTGGTCAACCGCATAGATAATAAAAAAACAATACAGCCTACTTGGACCATGTGTTCATTCACAAAGTACAAGAAGCCACAATTAGGAAAGGTTGCTCATTGTTACCAAACATATAATTTGTATGTAGAAGAGGAAATGGAAGACCTATCGCAATGTGGGAGCTCTTTGTTATGGACAAAAGATAAGAACGATAAGGTTTGCTGAAGACGTAGAAGTAGTTACTGAGAGTGACTAGGAACTGAATGACATTCATAATGAAACGAAACGTGTGCTGGCTGATTCTACAACATTGACTTAAAAAAATAATAAACCTAAGTGATTGGTGGGCGTTGCAAGTGTACGTGCTCCATGGTTAAATGTTAAACTTAGATTAGAAGCTCTTGGAGGGATGGATGAATTTTGCTATCTTGGAAACGGAGTAGATGGGGAGGAACATTCTAACAGGATAGCCACATGAAACCTGTCTGACTTCCGAATAATAATAAAATAAATAAATAAATAAATAAGTATGAGATATAAATACCAACGGTTTTCTACATCATGTAAAGCAACTGAAAGAAGTTTTATGTAATTTTTTTCTGAATGATTCTTTTTTTTAGGCGCTAAATACTTACCAGAAATAACTACACCTCAAGAAAGAGCCCAATGCGTGGTATAGTATGTAGAAACGAAATCACCCACCGCCGTTCAAAGAAATTTCCGACGTTTGTTTCAAAGGGAGCCATAAGACGTTAAAACAATTATGATTTGGTACGACAAGTTACTAGTCACTGGGAGTGTAAACCGAGAATCAGGATCTGGCAGAAAACCAACATCTGATAGAGAGGAGAGAATTTTCCAAAGATCCCCATCAACGCCACTTCGTCGAGCATCACGAGAGCTAATTATCCGTAGCTCAACAGTTAGCAAAGTATCTCATAAACGAATTCGCTTGAAATCTTACAAAGCTCAAACTGTGCAAGTGTCGAAACGAAATGACTTGCAGATTCGCCATTAGTTTGCTATTGAGATGCCTAAAATACCTGTCTTCTATCTATCACATGCATCACGCACATATGGGAAGGTTAACCGGTTGCAACATTCGTACCTGGGCCTCGAAAAATCCCCATAGACACGGACATGTCAGAGACGGGGGAAAGGTAAACGTGAGGTGCTTGTTGATGAAGGACAACCTAGTTGGACCATTTTTTCTTCACCCACTACCCAGTAACAGAAACCGTTTATTAGGATACGCTTCAGCAATTTGCTGTTACCCAGCTTCGCCCAAAGGCGACATTCCAGCAGGATGGTGGACCATATTTCACAGTAGTGGATAGGACGTGGTGGACAAAGAAAGTGGCCACCGCGATCTCCGGAAATACTCCTCTGGATCTCTTACTTTAGGGTTGTATGAAAGACATTGTGTATGCTTCCTCTGTATATGACATTGGCCATCAGAAGACTTATCGATACAATAGCTTCCATCATCTCAGACATACTTGTGCCTACTTAGGTTGAGATACAATATCATCTAGACATTTTACGGGTTACTAAAGGAGTCCATGTAGAAGTGTATTCATTTTTGCACAAAACTTTACATGACGCTGCAACGAAAAAAGCATGCCAGATTCAGAAGAACACAAAATCCCAAAGACTGGCCGAGTTTCGCAGAAGCTCGAAAGTTAGTGCGGACGTCAATGCGAGATGCTTTTAATAGTTTCCACAATGAAATATCGTCTCAAAATATGGCAGAAAATCCAAAGAGATTCTGGTCATATGTGAAGTACACCAGTCGAAAAAAAACAGTCCATACCGTCACTGCGCGATAGCGATGGAAATGTTACTGATGATGTGCCTTTAAAGCGGGGTTACTAAATACAGTTTTCCGTAATTCCTTCACGAAAGAAGACGAAGTAATTCCAGAATTCGAAACCAGCTGTTAGCATGGGTGACATAAAGTAGATATCTTAGGTGTTGCTAAACAACTCAAATCACTTAAGAAAGGCAAGTCTTCCGCTCCAGATGGTATACCAACCAGGTTCCTTTCAGAGTATGCAGACACGATAGCGCCTTTCTTAGCAATCATATACAACTGCTCACTTGACGAAAGGTCTGTCCCTAAAGATTGGGAAGTATCACAGGTCATATTAATATTCAAGAAAGGAAACAGGAGTAACCCATTGAATTACAGACCCATATCGCTGACCTCAATTTGCAGTAGGATTTTGGAGCATATACTGTACTCGAACATTATGAATCACCTTGAAGAAAATGACTTATTGATACATAATCAACACGGATTCAGAAAATATCGTTCTTGTGCGACACAGCTAGCTCTTTATTCCCATGAAGTAGTGAGTGCTGTCGACAAACGATCTCAGATCGATTCCATATTCCTAGATTTCCAGAAGGGTTTTGATACCGCTCCCCCAAGCGACTATTAATCAAATTGCGTGCATATGGAGTATCGTCTCAGTTGTGTGACTGGATTCGTGATTTCCTCTCAGAGAGGTCACAGTTCGTAGTGATAGACGATAAATCATCAAGTAGAATAGAAGTGATATCTGGCGTTCCGCAAGGTAGTGTCTTAAGCCCTGTGCTGTTCCTGATTTATGTAAATGATCTAGGTGATATTCTGAGCAGCTCCCTTAGATTGTTTGCAGATGACGCTGTAATTTACCGTCTAGTAAAATCATCAGAATACCAATTCTAGTTACAAAATGATCTAGAGAGAATTTGTGTATGGTGCGCAAAGTGGCAATTACCAGTGAACAAAGAAAAGAGCGAGGTCATCCACATGGGTATTAAAAGAAATCGGATAAATTTTGTGTATACGATCAATGGCACAAATCTAAGGGCTGTCAATTCGACTAAATACCCAGGAATTACAATTACGAGCAACTTAAATTGGAAAGGCCACATAGATAATATTGTGGGGAAGGCGAAACAAAGACTGCGCTTTGTTGGCAAAACACTTAGAAGATGTGACAAACCCAGTAAAGAGACAGCCTACATTACACTTGTCCGTCCTCTGCTGGAAGATTGCTGCGCGGTATGAGATCCTTACCAGGTAGGATTGACGGAGGACACCGAAAAAGTGCAAAGAAGGGCTGCTCGTTTCTTGTTATCGCGCAATAGGGGTGAGAGTGTCATTGGTATGATATGCGAGGTGGGGAGGCAGTCACTGAAACAAAGGCGGTTTTCTTTGCGTTGAGATCTATTTACGAAATTTCAATCATCAACTTTCTCTTAAGAATGCGAAAATACACTCCTGGAAATGGAAAAAAGAACACATTGACACCGGTGTGTCAGACCCACCATACTTGCTCCGGACACTGCGAGAGGGCTGTACAAGCAATGATCACACGCACGGCACAGCGGACACACCAGGAACCGCGGTGTTGGCCGTCGAATGGCGCTAGCTGCGCAGCATTTGTGCACCGCCGCCGTCAGTGTCAGCCAGTTTGCCGTGGCATACGGAGCTCCATCGCAGTCTTTAACACTGGTAGCATGCCGCGACAGCGTGGACGTGAACCGTATGTGCAGTTGACGGACTTTGAGCGAGGGCGTATAGTGGGCATGCGGGAGGCCGGGTGGACGTACCGCCGAATTGCTCAACACGTGGGGCGTGAGGTCTCCACAGTACATCGATGTTGTCGCCAGTGGTCGGCGGAAGGTGCACGTGCCCGTCGACCTGGGACCGGACCGCAGCGACGCACGGATGCACGCCAAGACCGTAGGATCCTACGCAGTGCCGTAGGGGACCGCACTGCCGCTTCCCAGCAAATTAGGGACACTGTTGCTCCTGGGGTATCGGCGAGGACCATTCGCAACCGTCTCCATGAAGCTGGGCTACGGTCCCGCACACCGTTAGGCCGTCTTCCGTTCGCGCCCCAACATCGTGCAGCCCGCCTCCAGTGGTGTCGCGACAGGCGTGAATGGAGGGACGAATGGAGACGTGTCGTCTTCAGCGATGAGAGTCGCTTCTGCCTTGGTGCCAATGATGGTCGTATGCGTGTTTGGCGCCGTGCAGGTGAGCGCCACAATCAGGACTGCATACGACCGAGGCACACAGGGCCAACACCCGGCATCATGGTGTGGGGAGCGATCTCCTACACTGGCCGTACACCACTGGTGATCGTCGAGGGGACACTGAATAGTGCACGGTACATCCAAACCGTCATCGAAACCATCGTTCTACCATTCCTAGACCGGCAAGGGAACTTGCTGTTCCAACAGGACAATGCACGTCCGCATGTATCCCGTGCCACCCAACGTGCTCTAGAAGGTGTAAGTCAACTACCCTAGCCAGCAAGATCTCCGGATCTGTCCCCCATTGAGCATGTTTGGGACTGGATGAAGCGTCGTCTCACGCGGTCTGCACGTCCAGCACGAACGCTGGTCCAACTGAGGCGCCAGGTGGAAATGGCATGGCAAGCCGTTCCACAGGACTACATCCAGCATCTCTACGATCGTCTCCACGGGAGAATAGCAGCCTGCATTGCTGCGAAAGGTGGATATACACTGTACTAGTGCCGACATTGTGCATGCTCTGTTGCCTGTGTCTATGTGCGTGTGGTTCTGTCAGTGTGATCATGTGATGTATCTGACCCCAGGAATGTGTCAATAAAGTTTCCCCTTCCTGGGACAATGAATTCACGGTGTTCTTATTTCAATTTCCAGGAGTGTATTTTGTTGACACCCACCTACATAGGGTGAAATGATCATCATAACAAAATAAGAGAAATCAGAGCTCGAGCGGTAAGATATAGGTGTTCCGTTTTCCCACGCGTCGTTGTAGAGTGGAATGGTGGACATACGGCGCATTGTTATCCATAAAAATTCCATCGTTGTTTGGGAACATTAAGTCAACGAATGGCTGCAAATGGTCTCCAGGTAGCCGAATATTACCATTTACAGTCAACGATCGGTTCAGTTTGACTAGAGGACCCAGTCCATTCTATGTGAACACAGCCCGCGCCATTATGGAATCACCACCAGTTTGCACAGTGCCTAACTGATAACTTGGGTCCATGGCCTCGTTGGGTCTGCGTCCCTCTTGAACCCCACTATCAGAACTTACCAATTGAAATCTGGATTCATCTGATCAGGCCACGGTTCTCCAGTCGTCCGGGATCCGACTGATGTGGTCACGAGTTCAAGAGAGGCACTGCAAGCGATGTCGTGCTGTTAGCAGAGGCACTCGCGTCGGTCGTCTGCTGCCAAAGCCCATTAACGACAAACTTCGCTGTGCTGTCCTAAGGGATACGTTCGTCGTACGTCCCACATTGATTCCTGCGGTTATTTCATGCAGTGTTTCTTGTCTGCCAGCACTGACAACTCTCGAACACCGCTCCTCCCGGTCGTGGACCCTCTGCCACACTGTGGTGAGAGATAATTTCTGAAATTTCGTATTTTCGGCGCACTTCTGACACTGTGGTTCCCGGGATACAGAATTCCCTAACTACTTTCGAAATGTGATGTCCCCTCCGTCTAGCTCCAACTACCATCCCGCATTCAAAGTCTGTTAATACTCGTCGTGCGGCCATAATCACTTCGGAAACGTCGCCACCTGTATCACATGAGTACAAATGATAGCTCCGCCAATGTACTGCCCATTTTGTACACTGTGTACACGACAGTAGTACCATCTGTATATGTGCTTATCAGGAAGCGTATTTCTGCCGAAATTTTTACAAAGGTACAGATGGTGTTTAGAAAGGATAGATTGCATGCAACCGGTGGTGGAGTGTTCGTCGCTGTTAGTAGTAAGAAGTTTATCCTGTAGTGAAGTAGAAGTGGATAGTTCCTATGAACTATTATGGGTGGAGGTTACACTCAACAACCGAGCTAGGTTAATAATTAGCTCCTTTTACCGACCTCCCGACTCAGCAGCATTAGTGGCAGAACAACTGAGAGAAAATTTGGTATGCATTTCACATAAATTTTCTCAGCATGTTATAGTCTTAGGTGGAGATTTCAATTTACCAGATACAGACTGGGACACTCAGATGTTTAGGACGGGTGGTAGTGACAGAGCATCGAGTGAAATTATACTGAGTGCACTATCCGAAAATTACCTCGAGCAATTAAACAGAGAACCGACTCGTGGAGATAACATCTTGGACCTATTGATAACAAACACACCCGAACTTTTCGACTCTGTATGTGCAGAACAGGGAATCAGTGATCATAAGGCCGTTGCAGCATCCCTGAATATGGAAGTTAATAGGAATATAAAAAAAAGGGAGGAAGGTTTATCTGTTTAGCAAGAGTAATAGAAGGCAGATTTCAGACTACCTAATAGATCAAAACGAAAATTTCTGTTCCGACACTGACAATGTTGAGTGTTTATGGAAAAAGTTCAAGGCAATCGTAAAATGCGTTTTAGACAGGTACGTGCCGAGTAAAACTGTGAGGGACGGGAAAAACCCACCGTGGTACAACAACAAAGTTACGAAACTACTGCGAAAGCAAAGAGAGCTTCACTCCAAGTTTAAACGCAGCCAAAACCTCTCAGACAAACAAAAGCTAAGCGATGTCAAAGTTAGCGTAAGGAGGGCTATGCGTGAAGCGTTCAGTGAATTCGAAAGTAAAATTCTATGTACAGACTTGACAGAAAATCCTAGGAAGTTCTGGTCTTACGTTAAATCAGTAAGTAGCTCGAAACAGCATATCCAGACACTCCGGGATGATGATGGCATTGAAACAGAGGATGACACGCACTGCAGTTCCTTCTCTAAATCCTCGCACAAACGAAAAAATGGCTGACATCGAAATAAGTGTCCAAGGAATAGAAAAGCAACTGGAATCACTCAACAGAGAAAAGTCCACTGGACCTGACGGGATACCAATTCGATTCTACACAGGGTACGCGAAAGAACTTGCCCCCGTTCTAACAGCCGTGTACCGCAAGTCTCTTGAGGAACGGAAGGTTCCAAATGATTGGAAAAGAGCACAGGTAGTCCCAGTCTTCAAGAAGGGTCGTCGAGCAGATGCGCAAAACTATAGACCTATATCTCTGACGTCGATCTGTTGTAGAATTTTAGAACATGTTTTTTGCTCGAGTATCGTGTCGTTTTTGGAAACCCAGAATCTACTATGTAGGAAGCAACATGGGTTCCGGAAACAGCGATCGTGTGAGACCCAACTCGCTTTATTTGTTCATGAGACCCAGAAAATATTAGATACAGGCTCCCAGGTAGATGCTATTTTTCTTGACTTCCGGAAGGCGTTCGATACAGTTCCGTACTGTCGCTTGATAAACAAAGTAAGAGCCTACGGAATATCAGACCAGCTGTGTGGCTGGATTGAAGAGTTTTTAGCAAACAGAACACAGCATGTTGTTATCAATGGAGAGACGTCTACAGACGTTAAAGTAACCTCTGGCGTGCCAGAGGGGAGTGTTATGGGACCATTGCTTTTCGCAATATATATAAATGACCTAGTAGATAGTGTCGGAAGTTCCATGCGGCTTTTCGCGGATGATGCTGTAGTATACAGAGAAGTTGTAGCATTAGAAAATTGTAGTGAAATGCAGGAAGATCTGCAGCGGATAGGCACTTCGTGCTGGGAGTGGCACCTGACCCTTAACATACACAAATGTGATGTATTGCGAATACATAGAAAGAAGGATCCTTTATTGTATGACTATATGATAGCGGAACAAACACAGGTAGCAGTTACTTCTGTAAAACATCTGGGAGTATACGTGCGGAACGATTTGAAGTGGAATGATCATATAAAATTAATTGTTGGTAAGGCGGGTACCAGTTTGAGATTCATTGGGAGAGTCCTTAGAAAATGTAGTCCATCAACAAAGGAGGTGGCTTACAAAACACTCGTTCGACCTATACTTGAGTATTGCTCATCAGTGTGGGATCCGTAGCAGATCGGGTTGACGGAGGAGATAGAGAAGATCCAAAGAAGAGCGGCGCGTTTCGTCACAGGGTTATTTGGTAACCGTGATAGCGTTACGGAGATGTTTAACAAACTCAAGTGGCAGACTCTGCAAGAGAGGCGCTCTGCATCGCGGTGTAGCTTGCTCGCCAGGTTTCGAGAGGGTGCGTTTCTGGATGAGGTATCGAATATATTGCTTCCCCCTACTTATACCTCCTGAGGAGATCACGAATGTAAAATTAGAGAGATTAGAGCGCGCACGGAGGCTTTCAGACAGTCGTTCTTCCCGCGAACCATACGCGACTGGAACAGGAAAGGGAGGTAATGACAGTGGCACGTAAAGTGCCCTCCGCCACACACCTTTGGGTGGCTTGCGGAGTGTAAATGTAGATGTAGATGTTGAACATGTGTTAATGTGTGGCTTTGAATGAAGCTCTGTTGTTCAACTTGTTGGTCGAAAAAGTAGTGACGGAGGAAGATGGAGAAAACAATGAAAGTCTAATATAGTTAAAGGCTAGTGAGAAGAGATGACACAGCCCTTCTGGGCGAAAGCAGGAAGGAGCAAAGACCTACAGAACGTTTTGAACGGAACGGACAGCGTACTTTGTACAGGTAAAGGGATAACATAGCTAAGAGGTAATAATGAACAGTAATAGAAAAAAGAGCAACGATGTGTATATATCAAAATGTAGGAAGATCGGTGGCAGTAGAAGTGAAAACATTCTCGAACTTAGGAAGCAGTATTACTCTCGATGGCTTAAGCAACGACAACATGGAAAGTAGATAAGCATGATTACAGCGTAGCATCGCATGGAATTATGACAAGAACGAATGGAAACCCTGAGAAGGAGAACAGTGAAACATTTGAGGTGTGGCGTTACCAAGATAGTAGGAACACTAATGAAATACCAAATGTGGGATTAGTACAAGGAATAGGCAAGTAAAGAAACTTATGGAAAAGTCCTGTTTTAAGTAGTACCATTTGTCAGAAATCCGATATTGTGTACAGAATTAGTCTCTAACGGCATTTTTCCTGTAATACAATGTCATTTTCATTATGTGATTTGTGACTACACGCATACGATATTTTTTTCACATTTTTCTCGTTGTGGAGACATGGTAGGCTCTGACCTATAGCGTCTGATGGCTTTTTCAAGAGTCAAGCGTAGTGTCTTCTCTTCTCATACAGGGAAGTAATGTTTTCTGTTTTTTGCATACTGTCCTGTCTTGCTTAAAATATTTATATACTGTACGGCTATTCTCTACAAATAAACTACCTGTATGGCCCCACTTCATGTATGCTCACCTGTGTTTTACACTATAACTTGTATTTCATAATCCAAGCTTTTGCCACCGATTTTCCTTGTGCCAGTTGAGGTGCAATGAGAACACAGGCCAGGTAAACAGTGTAAAACGGTTTTATTAATAAATGCATCAGCTAAAAGCTCCTCTTTGTAGACAATTTAATTGCCATAATGGTTTGTGAAAGTTTGTGATTAACGCTGAATTCGCGCAAGTCCGTAATTAGTCTGAAGGCCGTAATATACATTCAAAGTCTTATATTCACAGCCGGCCGGTGTGGCCGTGCGGTTAAAGGCGCTTCAGTCTGGAACCACATGACCGCTACGGTCGCAGGTTCGAATCCTGCCTCGGGCATGGATGTGTGTGATGTCCTTAGGTTCGTTAGGTTTAATTAGTTCTAAGTTATAGGCGACTGATGACCTCAGAAGTTGAGTCGCATAGTGCTCAGAGCCATTTTTTCTTATTTACTCATAAGTGGAACAAAATAATGTGGTAATGGTTGACAGCCGATAGTAACTTTCTGGTCGTTACTGATGTGAACGTACAGACTGGCAGCTCCCTCAAGCCGGCATTGGGTGGTGCAGCATGCATCATACTTGGAGAAAGTTTCGAGATCGAGTCCGACTGAAGAACTGTTGGTGCGGTCGCCGCCTGTCGCAGTGCTCGACAGAAGACTGACTTGTAGACAAGTTGCGCATCCTTAAACACCAAGACCACATAAAGATACTAGACTTGAGGAACTATTTGGGATCACGTGGCATGCGGAAGTAAAGAGGTCCTCAGGACAGACGACCTCTAGCGGCCCTCACGCTTCTGCCTGCTGGCCTAGTCAGCGTGCCTGATTCATGTTCTCTTGTCTGCTAATGTCATCCCTTACGAGCGAGGCCACTCGCGTACCTCAGGTGTGAGAGTGGTTGCGGGTCTGCCAGGTGAGAGACCCATACACGACGTTCTCCCTCCCCCCCCCCCCCCTTCTCGTCCCTCATGAAAGATGGGCGGATGGGTGGCCCATTTCAAAGACTCGGGAAGAAAGTGGTCGCTCATGGAACTAGTGGCACAGGAGACTGTGAGAGACGTCCATCAGGAGATTTTTGGCGACGTCCATCCGCGCTAGAGCTGCAAGTGGAGTTGGCTGACGTCCTTTGAAGCTCGGGACCGATATACTGTTGAAGCAGGGGCAGGTTGGCGTTGTCCTGAGCACTCGAAGGGAGGAATTCCGAGCCTGGAACAAAAGATCATGAAAATCCTTTGGTAGAGACGTGCCAATGTTTCCTGGGGTTACACCAGATTGATCTGGTTGGAGGCATGTAGACCTGGCATGTAGTCACTTTTCCCACAGCCAGACCCAAAAGCTAGGTGACCACGATTGGCGTTCAGTGTTGGCAGTATCGAGATAGGAAGCCATCCAATATGTCCAGGGGTCATGTCTCTGGAACCTGGCCCTAACACAAGGCTGATCTGGATGGATCTGCTGTGTCTAGCAAGACTGGCAGCAGCTGAGCAGCGAGCCGTCTGGAGCGAGTCGGTAAGCAGACCAAACATAGGAATATACATACAGGATGTAGATGGCTGAAAGTGGTGTGAAAGGATTCTGAAAAGGGCATGGACAAATTGTATGCAAAGGGCGAATGTGAGGGTGGGAGCACTTGAAACAGAATATTTCAGAGCCCAGAGGTTAGAAGTGGGTGTGTGAGCACATGGAAAGTTAACCTTTTGGCCCTTGAGGGCATAAAAGAGTGTGTAAGAAAGGGAAACAGGAAATGATGGTGTTGGGGGAGTAGAGGTAGGCATAGTTGATTTTTGGACAGAGCAGCTGCAGAAGCACTGGAAGTTGAAGAATACAGTGGCCAGAGGACTTAGATGGGTGCGGAAGCACCGGGATAATAGAAAAAACGTGTGGAGTGATCGTGTCTGGAGAGGGAAGACAAGGAATCTGCTCTGAGATTGGGCTCAGAAGACTGGATCAGATATTTCTTGTATGTCTAAGACAGGAGATGGGCCATGCATGCGGGAATTGGGGCAACTACACAGCTGTGTTGCTAAGAGATGTTGAAAGACTGTGCACGAGGGTAGATATGTACAGTAAATTCAGAAATTGCTGCGGTGCTGTCTGGCAGCGGCTAACCATGAAGGAGCGTTGAGGCAGCTGCTGGGATCGTAGAGAGTGGTGATGAGGCTGGGAAAGACTTCTGGTGCTTTGCCAGAAGCAGGAACTTGTGACGGACGTGTCTGGAGGTGGTTGACCCTGGAAAAGCGTGTGGGACATTGACTATGTACCTCCAGCATTGTGAAGATGCCAGTCGAAGACAATCAGCTCGGAATTAGACATGTTGGTGCAGAAAGTCACTATCAAAGTTCCCACGATATTTAGAGTGACACGCACACAGAGACCTGGCGTGTAGAGTACATGTGAAAGATTTGGTTCACAGGAAAAATTCCTCATCGCTGGAGCCGAAGGAGGTGCAGATTGCAAAAAGTTCTCATTGATATGGGTCGAAGCTTGGAGATGGCACTGTAGCCAACAAAGATACTGGAGCCTGTAAAATACTCGTCGCCAACTGAAATGCCTTGCTCCAGTTGAGACAGTGAGAACACCGGTCAGGTAAATGCTGTAGAGTGTTTTTAGTGTTAAATGCATCAACCAAAAGCACCTCTTCAGAGAAAAGTTAATGACTTCAATAGTTTGTGGAAGTTTGTGTCCAGCACTAAATTTACAGAAGTCCGAAATTAGGCTGAAGGCCATAATGACGAAAAAGTTAAAGTCTTATATTCATTCGGAAATAGAACAAAATCACGTAGTGAAGGTTGACAGCTGATATAAAGCTCCTGGTCGTCTCAGAGGCAGAGGCCAAGTCCTGCTTATGGTGAAGGCAGACACTGGCGGCTCTCTTGGTCGGTGATGTCTGGTTTGGCACGACGTGTTAAGTAGTAAAGGTTCCGACAGAGATTCTGATTGAAGAACTGCGGGCGCAGTTGCCACTTACCCAAGAGCTCGGAGGAAAAATGACTTAGAGCGGTGTTGCGCAGCCCCAAATGCGCAGGCTGCGTGGAGATAAAAGAGTAACTTAGCGATCAGGTGGCTTGCAGAAGCAAACAGGTTCACGGAGCGAGCTACCTATAGCAGCACTCGCGCTGCCGCCTGCCGACCTTGTTAGTGTGCGTGACTAAGCTACTGATGTAACCCCTTCGATGTTAGGCCTCTCGCATATCACAGGTGTCAGAGAGGTAGCGGATCTACTGGGGAATGCCACATACACCACAGCCACCTTATAGATCTTGCAATCAAATTTTGCTCCAGACATTTAAGTCTGCTCTTTAACTACGATAATGACGGAAGATGTGAATTAAAATTTGTGCCACGGGCGGGACTTGAACACGGGTGTCCTTGCTTACTGTTTTTTTATCTCATTTTGGTCGTTGCCTTTGTCCGGGGCGGACATCCCATAACACCCGTTGAAGTTCGTTGTTGATCCATTCCATCAGTTTTTTTTTTATTATTATAGAGGGCAGCTAACCCTCCGACCGAACACGCTAAGGTACTGTGCCGGCATCCACTAAATTACCGCAGTACTGTGGGCATACTCGCTGCACGGACTACTGAACTCCAATGACCTCCCAACACAAACTTCAATTCATACCTTCAGCTTATTTCTCGCCTAAATCGTCATTATTACCAGGGCTCTACAGCGTTAGAATAGCATCCCAGTTTGGACGTAATGGGGAAATCCCGTACCTCAGATTAACGTGTAGATCTTATAATTAAATTTTCTTCGAGACATTTAATACTGACTATTTAGGGGGAAAATAAACTGAAGATATGAATTTAAGTTGGTGTTGGAGAGGGCACTGGACTTGAGTAGTCCGTGCAGCAATGACGACCATAGTTCTGCGGCGATGTAATGGTCAGCATCCCTGCCTATAAGCAAGGAGATCCGGGTTGAAGTCTCGGCCACAGTACAAATTTTAATTTATTCATTTTGCTTCCATCATCATCGTACAGCAACCTCAATTTCATACAGCACTTTACTCCCCCTTTCTTAAAATTTTAATAATTAGTTAGCATTTCACGTACTTTACATCACTGATTTTGTTACATTCTTCTAATTCTGTCTACAGTTGCGACACCCGACACATGGCGCCAAGTGTGCTGGTGTTCTATTGTCGTCATTGTAGCGTAGTACGATGTCAACAGCCCCATCAGATGCCGCTTTATGCCAAATGTCATTATTGTTTCTGTTCGTGGATAGGCTGGAAGTATTCCGCATTGGACATTATTAACATTTTGAGACTCAGATGTATTTATCTAGCTGACGCTTAACACCCCAAATCTACCACAAAGCGAAAATAGTGGTCCAACTAAAGCATTCATATTTCTTTACGTACTACACGAATATATAATGAAAATGGGGTTTCTATTTTTAAAAAACGCAGTTGATATCCGTTTGTCCTACGGCAGCGCCATCTAGCGGGCCAACCATAGCGCCATCTGGTTTTCCCCCCTTCAAGCTAGACAAGTTTCGTCCTTTGTAGTTTTTTCGTTTGACGCTTATTTGGTGAGATATTTGGCCCGTTCACGATCAATAGACCACCCTATATATGTATATGTTTAGATATTATAAACCAGATCTGAAGATGGTCATCACTGACCGAAATGGATAGTAAATTATTGTACATTTGCGATAATGTACTGTGATTGCAGAGAATTAAAATAGACATTCCCTGGATCACTGTTTCCCTTCATTGATAATAGTTACTTTGTCAAAGGTAGGAGCAGCAGAGAGAAAATAAAAACTGAAACATGTCAAATTTCTTATATTGGGTGTAATAGTTGTGTAGACATGGAAGTATTAGCACACGATGGCCTGAAATGAAACATGGTATCAAACCACTGCAACACTGATGCATTACCATAACATGATCCTTTTTATCAGTTTTGTACTTTTTTTTATAATTGTGCCTCAAGTTACACTACCATTGATAGCAAACTTCATAAAGTTTACTGTGGTGGTAACATACAGTCTATGAAATCCTCAACAGCTTTCCTCTCAGATCCACTTCACAGCGGATGACCGCAGAAAATAAAAAAGCGAGCTTATATACGGTATTTGGGGACCTCATAATGACCTCCTCCTCTGTGGGTTCTGTGAATTTACGGCGTTATTACGTGCGACGTAAACTGCGCGCCAAAATTCGGCGCCACGCGGCAGGCGTCATTCAATAACGTAGCGAGAGGACCGCAGGAATTTGCAGGGGAAACACCGAGCTATGACAATGTTGTCGATACAGGCCACACGTTCTACCGGGCCCGGACAATAAGCGGAATGGACGGAATTAATTTGCCCCCGCTTTCTGCAACTGCTGTCGATAATTTCATGCTCAGCATGCCCCTCCTCGAATGCCAGCTGAATGGAATATTTGGACTGGGCCGAGAGGGCCGTCCGTTCTCCGCTGTAGCCCACCTGATTACCTCGAATTCTTCCCACGCGTGTACTGGGCGATATTGTCCCTAGGAACAAAGCCTTTAAACCGGAATCCATCATACATGCAGAGAAGTAGAGTAATTACCAATATCTACCACGCCAAAGCTGTAATTTTGACCCTTGAATATTCCTCATCCTACACTTTTTTGCTGCCGAAATTGCGTTCAATTGAAAGCCTTGCACTCTGCATTTGAGCCACACGTCATTATTATTACTTTAATCGTGTACTTTGTAAAGTGCATTTAGCAAACATATTTCATATATTGCCTTCTCAGTATCCAAACTTCATATAAACTACTTATTTAGTGATAAATTTAAAGCTCTGTACAGTTTTCTGATAAAATTTGTGTTACTTCTATTACAGCCAGTGCATGAAAGATGGAAAGATTTTTGTCATACAAACTAACTAAAGCATTTGCAATCAATGAAACCAAAATAACAGGAGTACAAACTGTAGCAATGTAACTATACTACATTATTATTGATTTTATTTCCACTTTAGTTGCTCAACGTGGACCTCACCAAAAATGATTTTCAGTTACACTTTCGTAAATTACTCAATACTTAACCGTAACACGCTTGAACAAGTAATGCCCTTTCGTCACGAAAAAAATATAAAACTAATAAGCTCATTCTATTAATGGTTCAAATGGCTCTGAGCACTATGGGAATTAACATCCGAGGTCATCAATCCCCTAGATTTAGAACTACTTAAACCTAACTAACCTAACGACTTCACACACATCCATGCCCGAGGCAGGATTCGAACCTGCGACCGTAGCGGTCGCGCGGTTCCCGACTGAAGCGCCTAGAACCACTCGGCCACTGATGCCGGCCATTCTATTAATGATAATCTCAAATCACTTCCCTGGGTATTACTTACTATTGAATTTTAGACGAATGGAACATGGCAAGCGGACATCCATTATGGTGCTCTCATGCATAACATGGCTACATGGCTTGTGTACTAGACATAGATTAGTTGTTAACTTTGACAAAGCACACATGAGACGACAGCACAGCTTGACACCAGGTGCTGCTTGCATAGTTCTGTGATCCTGTCGAAATATATCAGGAGTTACTCTGATTGTCATCATTCACACTCAAGGCCAAGAGACAGAGCAAGCATTGAAGTGTATCATAGTTGTGGCGGCGAAATATCACATGTTATTACATCTAAATATCTTCTGTGCAGTTCTCATTCGACCAAGGTGTGTCCTTACAGCTCTCTGACCGTTCCTTTAGTTCTTTTTATTTTACAGCTAGGAAGATGGCCTACCAGAGTTCAGTTACAAGTTTTGCTACGAACCTTTGGCAACAATCGAAACAGAAAAATATGTAAGAGTATGCACCTGTATAAATTCAAGATGGAAGAACCAAATGAAAGTACAAATGAAATGACACAGTTTCAGAGGCTTTACTGGTCTCATAAGGATATGATTTTATGTATAGAGACTGAAGTGGCGAGTGAAAATTTCTACCAAGACTGGGAATCGAACAAGGGTCTCCTGATTACTAGGCAAGTGCGTTAGCCACTAAGCCACCTTGGTACATTGGTTCACAGATCTACATGGATTACCCTGACACACCTCGCTCTTTGATCCAGATTCTCACTGTGAACCCAGTTTACTTTAAACTTCAGTTGTGTGAACCGCTGTCCCAAAGTGGCTTAAGGATCAGTCTGCCTTCGGCAGTGACACAGTGCGGACCGTGTTGCCTGCCGGCCGCGCTGTGGTGCGCGCGCCTGTTTGTTTACGCCGGAGCAGCTTCGCGTGTGCGGTGTTGTGAGTCTAGAACGAGATGGCACAATCGTACAGAAAAACGACTTTGAAGTTCAGTTTTGCGAACGACTACACACGACCAAAGGCACACGAGATTGAACGTTTCTTAAGAGAAGAGGTAAAAATCGATCCACAGGAAATCGTGGGAATCAATTTATCGATCGTTTCTAGCGTCGTCTATGTCAAGCTTGTTGATGAGGCTGCTTGCGAAAGACTTCTACAACGATCACCGAACGGGTATCGTTTCTGTCATGCCGACGGGAATGTTGGCGTGGTTACAGTCGATCACGCGGGAATGGGGATCCGCACTATACGAGTCTTCGAACTTCCGTTTGAGGTCCCGTCTGAACTTGTTACCGCCGCCTTTCGACCATACGGTACAGTTCTATCCCATGTGGCTGAAAAATGGACGAGTTTTACCACGCACCCCGTTTTAAATGGGGTGAGACAATACGGATAGAACTGCGAAAGCACGTCCCCTCTTATTTGTACATAGGAGGTTGTCGAGCGATTATAATCTATGATGGGCAACCTCGCACTTGCTCGGGGTGCAAACTCCACGGGATGAAGTTCAGGCGCCACAACAGATGACTGTCTTACCGTTGACCTTTGTGGGCGCCCTGAGAGGCGATGTGAGGGAGATTTCCGATGGACACCAGCAGCTGCCCCCTATAGAGAACATGGACACCAACGGACTGGAACTCCGACCACCGGTTCCACCACAGCAGACACAGGACACCACACAAGAGATGCAGCTGACGGCCGCTCCAGGCTCATCCGTGGTGGCTGCCAGTGCTTCCACCGAGAGCGTGATAGGCCAGGATCAAGACGGAGGATACGCAACCCAAACAGCCGATGCGGAAGCAAGGCAACGGAAACAGCGTTCGCCGAAGAGAAGAAAGAAACGTCGACTGACTTCTGCTGACGATAGCCATAGTCCCGAGGGGACAGTGGACGACAACGACAGTATCGACCTGAGACTAGTGGATTCAACAGATACCGAGATGACGATGCAGGAATTACACAGCGACGATAACGTGAACTCTCCTTCTGGTGACCGGAAGGCAGAAGTGGAGATGACAACTGTCCAACATCATAGCGGTGTCGACGTTGCCTCCCATCCTTCGACTAGTTCCGGAAATATGCTGGGGACTGGGCGCCAGAAATGGACCAACAGGAACAGAATGAAAATTCGAACGCGACGATTGAGGATAGTCCTGGACAGAGGCCGGGAGGGGTCGGGAAATGTTGAACAACTTAGTGTGGTGAGGAGCGCCGGGGGTGCAGATAGACGCTTAATGACACCGCCCTACAACTAATGAACACACGCCAGGCGTACCGCATTGCCACGATAAACATTAATGGCATTCGGACACCGCTTAAAATTAAAATGCTGAAAGACATGTTACGCGCTGAGGACGTGGATATTGTACTCCTACAAGAAGTGCGTTTCACATCGCCGCCAGAGTTCTACGGCTACGAGGCACATTATTCAGTGCGCGATGAAAGTGGATGCGGTGTGGCGATTCTCACCAGGGAAGGAATAAGACTGGAGGACGTCATGTCTCTCCCTTCGGCACGTGGCATAGCGATCACTGTCGACGGCGTTCGTTTCATCAATTTATAAGCGCCATCTGGCTCCACAAAATGCAGAGAAAGGGCGACCTTTTACACCAAAGAGATAGCACCGTTGTTCGCTGGGCGCTATGATAACTACACTCCTGGAAATGGAAAAAAGAACACATTGACACCGGTGTGTCAGACCCACCATACTTGCTCCGGACACTGCGAGAGGGCTGTACAAGCAATGATCACACGCACGGCACAGCGGACACACCAGGAACCGCGGTGTTGGCCGTCGAATGACGCTAGCTGCGCAGCATTTGTGCACCGCCGCCGTCAGTGTCAGCCAGTTTGCCGTGGCATACGGAGCTCCATCGCAGTCTTTAACACTGGTAGCATGCCGCGACAGCGTGGACGTGAACCGTATGTGCAGTTGACGGACTTTGAGCGAGGGCGTATAGTGGGCATGCGGGAGGCCGGGTGGACGTACCGCCGAATTGCTCAACACGTGGGGCATGAGGTCTCCACAGTACATCGATGTTGTCGCCAGTGGTCGGCGGAAGGTGCACGTGCCCGTCGACCTGGGACCCGACCGCAGCGACGCACGGATGCACGCCAAGACCGTAGGATCCTACGCAGTGCCGTAGGGGACCGCACCGCCACTTCCCAGCAAATTAGGGACACTGTTGCTCCTGGGGTATCGGCGAGGACCATTCGCAACCGTCTCCATGAAGCTGGGTTACGGTCCCGCACACCGTTAGGCCGTCTTCCGCTCACGCCCCAACATCGTGCAGCCCGCCTCCAGTGGTGTCGCGACAGGCGTGAATGGAGGGACGAATGGAGACGTGTCGTCTTCAGCGATGAGAGTCGCTTCTGCTTTGGTGCCAATGATGGTCGTATGCGTGTTTGGCGCCGTGCAGGTGAGCGCCACAATCAGGACTGCATACGACCGAGGCACACAGGGCCAACACCCGGCATCATGGTGTGGGGAGCGATCTCCTACACTGGCCGTACACCACTGGTGATCGTCGAGGGGACACTGAATAGTGCACGGTACATCCAAACCGTCATCGAACCCATCGTTCTCCCATTCCTAGACCGGCAAGGGAACTTGCTGTTCCAACAGGACAATGCACGTCCGCATGTATCCCGTGCCACCCAACGTGCTCTAGAAGGTGTAAGTCAACTACCCTGGCCAGCAAGATCTCCGGATCTGTCCCCCATTGAGCATGTTTGGGACTGGATGAAGCGTCGTCTCACGCGGTCTGCACGTCCAGCACGAACGCTGGTCCAACTGAGGCGCCAGGTGGAAATGGCATGGCAAGCCGTTCCACAGGACTACATCCAGCATCTCTACGATCGTCTCCATGGGAGAATAGCAGCCTGCATTGCTGCGAAAGGTGGATATACACTGTACTAGTGCCGACATTGTGCATGCTCTGTTGCCTGTGTCTATGTGCCTGTGGTTCTGTCAGTGTGATCATGTGATGTATCTGACCCCAGGAATGTGTCAATAAAGTTTCCCCTTCCTGGGACAATGAATTCACGGTGTTCTTATTTCAATTTCCAGGAGTGTATATAGTGGGCGGCGACTTTAATTGTGTCGTCGACAAAAAGGACCAAGTACCTCATTATGTGCCATACATGGAACTGCGTGCGTTGATTACCAAAATGGCGCTTCTGGATACCTGGGAACTGCAGCATGGCGACAGACCGGGTTATACGTTTGTAACGGGACATTCGGCGAGTAGACTTGATAGAGTGAATGTGACACGACCTCTACGGACGGCGATACTGGATGCCGAAATCTGGCCAGCGGCTTTTACGGATCATATGACGTACGTCTGTACGATTTCACTAACGCGTCAGAAGATATGGCGCAGTAAGGGTCCCTGGAAAATGAATTGTGCACTTTTACGTGACACTGAATGTCGCCGGACGATATAGGCGGCCTGGGAGACCTGCGTTCGCCGCCAACGAGCATACACCTCGGTTCTCCAGTGGTGGATTAAATGCGCAAAACCAACGTTACGGAGAACGTTGATACGATACGGGCAGGACAAATCGCAGTGGAACCGCACGACGGCTGATTTTATTTTACAGCCCTGAGGGAGCTGATGTCCCAACAACCATCGCCGGAAAGGCACACGGCCATGCGCAGGATAAAAGTCAAGTTATTACAGCTGACGAGACTAAGAATGGAAGGTATAATGGTCCGGGCGAGATTGGCGACACAGTTGCTGCCGAAACCACCTCCATGCACCACGTAGTACGTGAACGCCAACGACGACGCAGGACATTGATCAGGGAACTAATCTCTGAAACTGGCCAGCAAGTTGTGCACCAGCGTGATATTGCGCATGTGTTTACTGACTTTTTCCGCCAGTTGTATGGACCTGTACAAGTGAACCACGAGATACTACATGATGTCATCTCGGAAATGCCAGATAGGGGACCACCACTGGATGCAGAGACTTTCATCACAGGACGAGCTGACGGATGCAATTGCCAGGGGGGCTCCGAACAAGTCCCCAGGACAGGACGGCTTCCCAATTGAATTTTACCGTGCCTTTGCATACCTCATGGGACGGACCTGGATTCAGATGTACAACGAACTCCTGTTACCGCAGACTGAGATACCTGCCGAATTCACGGAGGGTATCATCATCCCAATACCCAAACCACGCGGTGGCAGAAGGCCAGGAGATTATAGACCACTCACTCTCTTGAACAGCGACTATAAGATTTTCGCGCGCATCCTTGGGGCTCGCCTGCGGTCTTCAATTTCTGATAGACTCCTCATAGATCAAACTTGCCTCGGCGGTAAGAGTAACGTACATACGGCGCTCGGTGACTACCGAGATATCATCGCATTAGCAGCGGCATGCCGAGTGCGTGGGGCACTCGTCGCTATTGACATCGATCATGCGTTCGACAGAGTGGATCATACCTTTTTGCATGCGGTGATGGGCAGATTGGGAATCCCACAGGCCTTCATTCTAGTGATCATGCGACTGTTACACGGCGTGCGATCAAAGGTCTCGGTGAATGGACGGGGCACTGACTACATTGTTATTTCAAGGTCAGTTCGTCAAAGTTGCCCCCTTTCGATATTTTTGTATGCAATGGCTTTGGAACCCTGTCTATATGGTCTCCGAAGACGGTTGAAGGGAGTGCCGTTGCCACAACTGACCTTTCATTGTCGCGCTTATGCTGACGATGTGATGCTGGTGGCACGGACAGGCGAAGAAGTACGTACGGCGTTGGCATGGATACAGCGATACGGGATGGTGGCAGGAAGCGTGCTTAATCTACCAAAATCACGCTGCATGAATGTCGGTCGAGGATTACAACCGGGAGAGGAAGGCCCGCTCATGTTAGTTAAGACCATAAAATGCCTAGGTATTACGTTCCACACGGATGTACAGCGGACAGCAGCGGATAACTACCGACGCATATTGAAGCTGATGCGGACAATGGTGCTGTTACAGAAATTAAGAGCGTTGGATATGATTCAGAGGGTGACCTATGTTAACGTATACCTAGCACCGAGACTCACTCACGTAGTGCATGTCCTGCCTTTAACGCGCACAATGGCATCACGGATACAAGCAACTTTCGGATCCTACGTGAGTGTGGGACACCTGTTTAAGGTCCAATACACAACGCTTACGCTACCACCTGGAGAGGGTGGACTTGGTCTAGTGAACGTATATGAAAAGGCACGGGCGTTATTCGTCAGTACGATTTTCCGACAGTGGCGCGGTCAATTTCGCAATATCTCGGGTGCGTTGGCCGATGTACTAGCGCCCACTTCAATGCTTTTACATTTCAAGCCTCTTTTTTTTTTTTTTTTTTTTTTTTTTTTAGCTATGTCAGAGATTCCTTCCCAACAACACGACTACCGACGACGCGAGATGTATACCAACTCTTACTGCGCCGGTGTCCAAGGAATACCCTGGAAAAGAACTACCCAGACAAGAACTGGCGACAGATATGGCGCATTATACAGAACGTTTACCTCCCAACGTCGGTACGCTCAACATGGTATGTGGTGGTAAATAGGAAGTTCGCAACGAATCTACGGCGGCACGCGATTCATTTGGCAGACACTCCACTATGTTTAGGCTGCGCAGCAGTGGACACTGATGAACATAGTTTAGCATGTAGTGGGACGGCTCCAGTGTGGCACTTGGCACAACAAATATTGGCGTTCCTGTTACGCTCCGCCACTCACACAATTTCATCAGACACACTTTTGTTTCCCCAAGAATCTTATTTTCCGGTCCAAAAAACCAATGCAGTGACATGGGGACGGGAAATGGTGGTGGGCTACGTGTATAACAAATCGGAAAAGGACAAAATTGATTTTTGGCATTTTCTCCTGGATGGACACACGAAGCTGCCACAGCATAAGAAATATGGGCAAGACTTCGCTAATTACTTGCGACTTACATTTACCGACCCGCCGGCCAGATGGGGTGTGACGGGTGAGATGAGATAGACGAAGAAGCCGAGATAGACATCGATCCCACTTACGGACCCTTAGTTAATTTCGAGAAGACGACCCGGTCTTACACCAACGTTTGGAGAACGAGTCGATAGATGGCTCTCTTGCTCTATCGAACGTCGGGTCGTGAGCAGTTGTCGTCCCCGACACGAATTTCATTTCATTGCTACAGGAGCATGTTTCTTTTACATTTGTACTATCCGCAATGTCTTCATGTCTTTCATGTGGGCATTTTCAGTTTTATTCATTCCCTTAATTACTTAATTTTCTCATTAGGCACTATTTGTCAACATATGGACATTGTAGACACTATTTATGCGGTAGTACAACAAAATGTATGTCAGCAAAGGTGGTAAGCCTGACATTGGAAACAAAAAAAAAAAACAAAAAAAAAAATAAAGGGGATAAAGCACCTGCCTAATAAGCGGGAGACTCGGGTTCGATTCCCAGTCTTGGTAGAAATTTTCACTAGCTGCTTCAATCCACATATACAAAATCATATCTGAATGAGACCATTAAAGTCTGCGAAACTGTGTCTTTTCATTTGCATAGGTATCAGCTCCTGAGCTACAGGCTGGTTCCCCCATTTAAGTTCGATGCTGAGTTGCTATTCCAGAAAATTGAGAGCCTCGGCAATTGTGTTCGTGTAAGCGGGTAATTTAAAGTAGACTGGGATGCCAGTGAGAATTTGGTTTGAGGAGAGAGCTATGCCACGGAATCTGTGTAGTTCTGTGAATCGCTATGCCAGAGTAGCTTAGTGGCTAACGTACCTGCCTAGTAAGCAGGAGACCTGGGTTCGATTCCCGACCTTGGTACAAATTTTCACTCGCCGCTTCAGTCTATATAATAAAATCAAATGAAAGTAACTGTAGAAAAGGCAAATGACAAACAGAGTATTATTGAACGCATCCTATGAAAATGTCAAATCAATCACGAATTAGGTGGCTGTTAAGGCAGTTTAACAGACTCCTGATTCAGTCTAGAACCGTTACCAGGTAGGATTAATGGAGGTCGTAGAGAAGATCCAAAGAAGAGCGACACATTTAGTAAGTGCAATAGCATCTCGGTGATGCTCTTCAAACTCCAGTGACAGACTCTGCAGCTTAAGTGACACTCATAAAATTCCAGAAACGTACGTTACAAAAAGAGTCGAGCAACAAATTTCTTCATCCCACATACGTCTCGCGAAACCACAATCTTGGAAAACTCATATGAAGCTTTACAAGCTGTATTTCTTCTCGTGAACCATTCGAGAATGGACAGGGAAGTGTTAACTGATTATAGTACGCTACATAACCTGTGTTTAACACTGCAAGGAGGCTTGTAAAGTGTTGTTGCAGGTTATTTTTAAGGTTACTTTTATTTGCAACTGATTTATTACAGTTTACATTTTGACAGTTTTGTTTCCCCTCAATTTAACGTAAATAAACATCACCAGTTGACTAAAAAATATGTATACATTCATGAAGTTTATTTCTTTTACAGATTTTTACATAATCCCTTGCACTTTGACTCAAAATATGTTTTATTACTTTAAAAGTTTATTGTCCTATCAATTAGTGATTTGACCGCCAGAAACAAACTGACGATAAACATTACGATGTGGAATGTTTCAGGTGAACAAAAATTGTATACAGTTCTTTAAAATTTGTGTTTTATATCTATGTTTTGGGCAAATGATCATGAATTTCTATTCAATAAACACTCCGTGTTATAGGAGAAGTTGATAAGAAGAAACAATTATAATCTCTGTTTACATTGTAGCATTCTATAAGAGATTTTATATCCTTGGGTGAATGTTCAAGTTGTTTCCTCTCTGTGTCAACCACAGATACACTGGAGGCTGACGTACATAATTTTTCCTTCAAATATTGTATTAGTGATACCTCTGTTACTCTGAAACTCAAATGGATTGTTGATGATCTTTGGTGAATGACTACATTCAGAGGATGTGGCTAATATTGATATATGCTTAAATATACAATTTCAAAATGTACATGAGCGGATTTCAGAAGTATCTGTAATTACTTCTCTTTGCACAATGTATTTCTTTTACCTAAATGACGAGATACCTCACAATGCGAGTGTTGAATCAAAAGTAATGCCTCCACCTTCGTTAATTGGGTTTGGATGGAAATATTTTAATAAATCAAACGCAGAAGTAATCCTTAGAATGTGATCTTTAGTTAACAATATTCACTCTTCCATATAATCACCAGTCAATTGGATACATTTCTGCCAACGATGAATAAGTTTTTCTGAAGCCTCACGGAAGAAGTCGACACTCTGTTTCCGCAACCACAGTCTCACAGTTCTCTCAACATCTTCATCAGAAACATAACCATGTCCCAAAAGATTGTCTTTAATTATCGCAATGGAGAAAGGCGTCACCTTCATTCTCGTAACGCGAGAGGAGTTCCTGGCAAATTTCAAATCTGTGCGCTTTCATTTCAGGAGTCAGCATCCGGGGTACCTATCGGGCACTGATCTTCCCACAGCCAAGCAAAGCAATAATGTGACCCACATGTTCTTGTTAAATGTCGATTGTGCTTGCAATAATTTCTCTCTGAGTGATACGACGATCGTCCTGAATAAATCTGTCAACATGTTGCCTGTGAAACTCGGTGGTTGTTGTTACAGGTCGTCCAACTCTTTGTTTGTCACGCAAGTTAGATGTTCCCGCCTCAACATTTTTAAACTTACTCGCCCGCCGATGCACAGTACTCAAATAAACACAATCACCATAATCTGCTCTCATTCTCTGACGAATCTCCTTTGCCGTCAAGAATTCAATGACTGCACGTTGCTTAAATCGCATTCACCGACCGTCTGCGCAGGGTTCCATACTTTACACTGTAACAACACAACCGTTCAATGCTAAGGCTTCCCGCTAACTGCAGATGTAGAGGAGAGGATACTTCAAATGCCAGTACCTGCCGCATTCCAATGCTGCCAACTGTTGAAGAGTTACGATGGTTGAGGCATTACTCTTCAGTCAACCCTCGTATTATCCTCTCTGACATCACTGAATTAAAATAACATCCCTAAAGGCAGCAGTGAACCTAATCATTAGAATTAGTTTTATATCTATTATTTCACGTTGGTACGGCTCATTGGTTGAAGGTGGGGAGCTGTTGATGCTTCTCTAATAAAAAGGTGAGAGTTGACAGATATGTGCTACTAATTACATCAAAGATAATTGAAGTGATTACTTATGTGTGCAACAATGGTGGAGAACATGTTAGGATTTCTGTATAACAAATACAATCTGGAAAAGATAAGCTGAAGTTAAGAAAAGAACTCCAGTATCAAAATTCGCATTCTTCAGTACATTATGATATAACAAAACCAGGTAATCACTATTGCAAAGAATTGCATTTCTTGGTAACTGTTGCGTATACGATGTACAAAAAGAACTAATTTATCCTCGTGATACAAACAGCCATTGACATAGGAGATCAGTATTGGGTTAATGATCTAAACCTGCGGAAAACGCATTGTAGTTATTACAATGCAGACGATGTGGTCTTGCTCCGCTCCTACGAGTTACTTGAAAAGCGTGTATTTTATAATGACTAAAACGATTGATTGGTAGATGTAGACTGTTGCGACTGCCGTACGATCAGACTACTTCAGTAAGTTGTAGAGCATCTAAAGTGCTGATATTTTATCATGTAAAAATATTATTCTTTGTTCAGTAAACCTATTAATTGCTACCGCGGTACCGCGGCCCTTATGATATCCAAACTATGTTTTGTTAACGACATATTAGATTACAAATTTTTTAAACTGATATGACGGTGTCATTGGGGACATCATTCTCCTATAAACGTGTACGGGTGACAAATTTTGATCTATCAAAGTGTTTGGCGTAGTGGTAATTATATACACAAATTCCTCGTCAACTGTTCTATCTGTTAATGAAAATTGAATCAAAATCCCTGCAGTAATTCCTAAGATTAGCCTTCAGAAATAGACGACAAAATGCGACACGGACTTGAATTTATGGTGCGTATAGAATGTACACGGTGTTCATAATTGAAGTTCCAGTTTCAAAATGCTGTAGAAACAGAACCAAGTCCGATTTTAACAGTATATTATTCACGCAGGGGGAACGTCTTGGAATAAAAAAGAATTAATAAAAATTTTATCAACAGATGGCACTGTAAGCATCTTAAAGTAAATTGGTCAGCTACGAATGACAGATGAATCGTAATACGATGGCTGTGGTTTCAATTGCAAGTTACACCATCCGTATAGTTCAGTGTGCATGACAGCACAAGTTCGGCAGTCAGCAGTGGTGGCGGTGTTGGTTAGATAAGTCCATCCACTGCGGTAAGGTAGTACCACATCGGATGACAAAAATTCGTTTTTAATGGTCCTGTCCCTAAAAACCACATTAAAAGTAAAATGACATGGATTTCTAACTGTTGTGGGGCCAAAAACTGCATAAAGGGCAAAATGAAATCGGTTTCTAACTGTCTTGAGACTGGCACAAGCCACGTTTAATGTGCTGTCCACCGCTTTCTACCACAAGTAGAAGTCGAGGAACAGCACGTTCCACAACAGATTATAGTGTCTCGGGATTCGCGTTCAGAATGCGTTGCGGAGTGCGATCCCCTTTCCGCTTTCTACCACAAGTAGAAATCGAGGAACAGCACGTTCCACAACAGATTATAGTGTCTCGGGATTCGCGTTCAGAATGCGTTGCGGAGTGCGATCCCCCAATTCAGCTACGTTCGTAATTGGTGCACTGAACACATGTTTCAGGTAACCCCATAGCCAGAAGTCATGCGGATTTCCCTGTATGGAAATGACGGCTGAAAATTTTAGCATTTCCGAAATGCCTCTCCAGCAGCCGTTTCACTGACTGTACAGTGTGCTGAAGAGCGCCATGATCCTACCCACACATCCAACCTGTTGAAGGGTTGGAATCTCGTAGTTTGGCAAAAGACGCTCGTAGCGTTTACCAGTTACAGTACGGGTAACAGGACCCGCAGCACTCATCTCCTCGGAGAAATGAAATGGAAATGAGCGTTGGGCGGGAGGCCACTTGCGGGACAGGTCCAGCCGCCTTGGTGCAGATTTTATTACATTCGACGCCACATTGGACGACCTGCGCGCCGGATGGGGATGAAATGATGATGAAGGCAACACAACGCCCAGGCCCTCAGCGGAGAAAATCCCCGATCCAGCCAGGAATCGAACCCGGGACCGTAGGACGGCAATCCGTCTCGCTGACCACTCAGCTAACGGACTCCTCGCGGAAATACAGCCCTACGACAGAGGATGCCGTCAACCCACACCACACAGTCACTTTTGCAAAATAAAGAGGTACAGATTCATGTGCGTGTAGATTTTCCGTTGGCCACTTTATGTAATTCTGCGTATTGACCTGTCCTTGGGGATGGAGATAGGCTTCGTCTTTTCACAGAAGGTTCCATAGCCATTCATTGTCCAATTCCATGCGAAGAAGAAATTCCAAAGCGAACGGTCGTCTGGTTAGCAGGTCACCAGTAAGCAACTCCTGAATACGGGTAATTCTGTATGGATAGCAAGGCAAGTTGTTTCGTACGGTTTTATGCACCATGTTCTCAGGCATGTTCAACGTTTGGGCAATTCACAGTGCACTGCATGTTTTCACACCTTCACTCTATCCCTCCTGCAATGCTGTGGCCACGTCTTCAACAGAAGTTGTACCAAATACTTTCCTCTGCTACATTGCGCTTCAAAAGAACCTCGCTTTTCGAATTTTGTAATCATCTTCTCTAGATTCTTAGAAGACATCGAACCAATTCACTTCGCCATACCCTTGAGTGTCCGGAACTTCTGTAGGGCTACTGGCGCACAGTCGCCGTTCTTGTAAAAGAGCTTTACCGACAGCGCACGATCCTTCATGGAGACAGTCATGTTGCGCGTCTAGGACGCAAACCGAGGCACAGCTGTGTACAGCGCGTCTGTTGGTGTGCATATTATGACGCTTACAGCGCCATCTGTTGGTCAAATTTTAGTTAATTTTTTCCCCATGACGTTTGCCCCTGTGTCATTAGTAGGGTGTTCAAATTTGTCGTCATTATGAAAATGGAACTTTAATTACGGACACCCTGTGTGTATGCTCTCTGGAGTTGCAGCGGCATTTTACTTTAATACTTTTCGTAACAGATACCGCATCTCCTGTTGCTATAGTTGTTCAATTGTTGTGCTTAGCAGGGCATTGACGTATGGACGAGGAGCATGTGACAGCCCTCCACTTGCGAGAATACTCTACAAGCTGTTTTTGGGCGTATGCACCATGATGGTATCGCTATGTCTCGATGTTCTCTTCTCTTTGGCCGATAATACCCGCACGTGGGTGCAGGTACGCTCACAACGGAAAAGCAACGAGCGTGGACAGGAACTACATGACGGCAATGTTCCGTTAACGTGTCGACTCCTTAGTGTTACGTGGTTAGAGATTAACTTCGCATTGTGAACTCGACCAATCACTTTATTCATGTAAAGCCTTCTCATTATATGGGTTTAATGTGCTAGTGTCTGTCACCTCAACGGAGCTGTCGGCGTGTGTGACTACTGTGAAGAGGACTTGGGGTTCAAACTCCAATAATGGCTTTTCTTTGTGGGAGGACTGGAATATGGTTTAGTGAGGACAGTCGATGAGATGCGTGAATGTAAGTAGCAGCTGGAAGATCTGAAAAACCGACAACGGTTCGGTGCTGATTCTGACCCCATGCCCTTTCCTATCTCATCCATATGACGCAACTGGCAAAACAGGACATGGCAGTCTCTCGGCATCGCCGGTCCTCTAGGCTAGTTGGTGGAGTTAATTGTTTTTCAGTTATTGGTTTCCCATTTTGCCTTAATTTGGTTTTCCTTAAGGAAAGTTCCTAAATACGTAGTTACACTACGTGATAAAAGTATCTGGACACATACTATTAGACATTAATATGGAGTGTGACCACCGATCGCTTTATGACGGCTTGAACCCAGCTGGGGACACTTCTAATGAGGTGTCTGAATGTCTGTGAAGGAATGGTAGCCAATTCTGTCTTAAGCTCCGAAACCAGAGAAGGTAGTGACGTTGGACTCTGTGATCTGGAGTGAATTCGACGTCCTATCTCATCCCAGAGACGTTCCATTGCGTTTAGATCGAGACACTGGGCAGGCCAGTCCATTTCAGGAATGTTGTTCTTCACGAATCATTGCCTCAGAGATGCTCCTTTATGACAGGAGGCACTTTCCTAATACCATCATCGTCTCCGAACTGTCTCTCTACTGTACACAGTACACTTGCTTTAAAACGTCTGCAAATCACTGTTCATGTAGCACTTACTTTACTTCGATATGGGAACCATACTCTAAACACCAAAAACATCGGCAGATCATATTGCCACCTCTTCCTTGGTTCACTTTGGACACCGTTGGTTCTATATTGCCACAGGGTGTAGTGTAATTTATCATCCCAAATCACTCGCTCCCAGCCATTCACTGCCCCATTGGCATCGCTCTTTACACGGCCTGAAGCTCTGCTTAGTGTTTCCTACAGAAATGTGGGGTTTATGAGAATCTGCTAAATGACTATACTCCCAACCTAACCTAACCTAACCATTACTTTTATCTCGCTAGTCATTATTTAGCTAGACTGTTGGTAGCACTCACGAGAGATTCTTCCCGCTGATTTCCTGTAATTTTTTACCGCCACACTCCGCAATGCTCCATAGTGTCTGTCCGCCAGTAAACGAGGTCTGTCTGATTTTGGTTTGGGCGCGGTTATGCCCTTCGCGTTACCACTTCCATAATCACATCACCAACAGTCGACTTACGCACCTTTGGAAGAGTTGAAATGCCACTGATGGATTTGTTTGCCAGGCGTCGTCTAATGACCAGTAAACCCCCAAAGTCACTAAGCTCTCCTGACAGATCCATTCTGCTGGTACGGCTTCCCTACTGACAACACGATTCTCAACGTCTCCTTTTATACGGATGGGGCTGGCTCTCGTGACTTGTCACTCAGTTAATGTGTGACAATCTAAATAGTAAGGCGTGAGTTTACAAAGTGATTTATCAATGCAGAAAAAGCTGACGTGCTCATGGTGGATGGAGAGTGTAGGAACAATGCAGTTCGTTCTTGTACGGTGTATGTGGTAAGATATCCCAATCAACGTCAACCACCACGACAGTTATTTACGAGGTGCATTCAACTTCTAAGGCCTCGAATTTTTTTTCTCCGGACTGGAAAGAGATAGAAACATGTGCACTGTTTTAAAATGAGGCCGCGTTCACTGTCAATACGTCCGAGAGATGGCAGCACCGTACGGCAGATGGAATTTTACCGCCAGCGGCGAGAATGAGAACTGTTTTAAATACTTAAAATGGCGACGTTTTCCTTACTTGAACAGCGTGCTGCAATCATTCGTTTTCTGAATTTGCGTGGTGTGAAACCAATTGAATTTCATCGACAGTTGAAGGAGACATGTGGTGATGGAGTTATGGATGTGTCGAAAGTGTGTTCGTGGGTGCGACAGTTTAATGAAGGCAGAACATCGTGTGACAACAAACCGAAACAACCTCGGGCTCGCACAAGCCGGTCTGACGACATGATCGAGAAAGTGGAGAGAACTGTTTTGGGGGATCGCTGAATGACTGTTGAAGAGATCGCCTCCAGAGTTGGCATTTCTGTGGGTTATGTGCACACAATCCTGCATGACGACCTGAAAATGCGAAAAGTGTCATCCAGGTGGGTGCCACGAATGCTGACGGACGACCACACGGCTGCCCGTGTGGCATGTTGCCGACCAATGTTGACGCGCAACGACAGCATGAATGGGACTTTCTTTTCGTCGGTTGTGACGTGGATGCCATTTTTCAATCCAGAAACAAACGCCAGTCAGTTCAATGGAAGCACACAGATTCACCGCCACCAAAAAAAATTTGGGTAACTGCCAGTGCTGAAAAAATGATGGTGTCCATGTTCTGGGACAGCGAGGGCGTAATCCTTACCCATTGCGTTCCAAAGGGCACTACGGTAACAGGTGCATCCTACAAAAATGTTTTGAAGAACAAATTCCTTCCTGCACTGCAACAAAAACGTCTGGGAAGGGCTGCACGTGTGCTGTTTCACCATGACAACGCACCCGCAGATCGAGCTAACGTTACGCAACAGTTTCTTCGTGATAACAACTTTGAAGTGATTCCTCATGCTCCCTACTCACCTGACCTGGCTCCTAGTGACTTTTGGCTTTTTCCAACAATGAAAGACACTCTCTGTGGCCTCACATTCACCAGCCGTGCTGCTATTGCCTCAGCGATTTTCCAGTGGTCAAAACAGACTCCTAAAGAAGCCTTCGCCGCTGCCATGGAATCATGGCGTCAGCGTTGTGAAAAATGTGTACGTCTGCAGGGCGATTACGTCGAGAAGTAACGCCAGTTTCATCGATTTCGGGTGAGTAGTTAATTAGAAAAAAAATCGGAGGCCTTAGAACTTGAATCCACCTCGTATTAGCCTCTTCACCAAGTTACGTGAAAATGGTAGTGTAACACCTAGACAACGTAAGAGTAGGAAACAAGTGATGACAAAAGAGGGTGAAATTAATGAATGTTCTTGCTACTGTCGCATTTGATCCACCCGTTGGCTCCTGCACAATCGCACGAGGAAGTGGCATAATCAGACAACTGTCCTAAGCTTTCTCCATCACGTAGGTTCCATCTCTGTCACATCTCTCTCCATCAAGAGCTGCATGGAAACGAGTGTGAGAACCGTGTTAACTTCCGTACATGGGCATTAAGACAGGATACTCCGGAAGTTTCATGTGTCTTGTTTAGTGATGAAGCAACATTTAACATTCATAGCCAGGTAAACCACCAAAACATGCACTCTTGAACTGTTGACAATCCGCACTGGTTTCTTCAGGTAAAACATCAGTGTCCATGGAGTGTAAAAGTGTGGTGTGGGATAGTGAACCATCAGCTCACAGACCCATTTTTCATAGGCGAAACACTGAAATCGTGCAAGTACTGCAGCCTCCTAACAGACCATCTTCCGCGGCTGCTAGAGGAATTTCCTCTGCATACTAGGAAGAACCTGTGGCCCCAACTTGATGGCTGTCCAGCTCATAGTGCATGAAATACTACAGCACGTCTTCACGAATTGTTTCCATATCGTTGGATTGTACGCAGGGGACCTGCACCTTCCCTGGATTTGACACCTGTAGACTTTTTTATGTCGGGAAAGCTGAAAGATGAGTTCTACAAAGACATATAAACTATAGCGGATGATATGCAACGACGTATTCCTGCAGCCTGCTCGGACATCTCCGCTGATTTGCTAGCACGTGTGTAGCAGCCGTTCCACATCACACACGAAGAGTGTACTGCGGCTGCCAATGTCTACGTCTACATCTACATCTACAAGGATACTCTGCAAATCACACTTAAGTGCCTGGCAGAGAATTCATCGAACCAGCTTTCCATTTCTCTATTGTTCCAATCTCGTATATCGCGCGGAAAGAACGAACACTTATATCTTTCCGTATGAGCTCTGATTTCCCTTATTTTATCGTGGTGATCCTCTCTCCTCATGTAGGTGGGTTTCAACAAAATATTTACGCATTCGGAGGAGAAAGTTAGTGATCAGAAATTCGTGAGAAGATTCCGCCGCAACCAAAAACGTCTGTTTCAATTATGTCCACCCCAAGTTCTGTATCATTTCAGTGACACTCTCTCACCTATTTAGTGATAATACGGAACGTGCTGCCCAGCTTTGAACTTTTTCGATGTTTCCGTCAATCCTATCTGGTAAGGATCCCACACCGCGCAGCGGTATTCTAAAAGAGGACGGACAAGCCTAGTGTAGGCAGTCTCCTTAGTAGATCTGTTACATTTTCTAAGTGTCCTGCCAATAAAACGCAGTCTTTGGTTAGGCTTCCCCACAGCATTTTCTATGTGTTCCTTCCAAGTTAAGTTGTTCGTAACTGCAATTCCTTAATATTTAGTTGAATTTATGGCCTTTAGATTTTCTGATATACCGTGTAACCGAAATTTAACGGATTCCTTTTAGCATTCATGTGGATGACCTCAAATGTTTCGTTATTTAGGTTCAAATGCCAATTTTCGCACCATACACATGTCTTTTCTAAATCGTTTTGCAAATTTTTTTGATCTTCTGATGACTTCTAGTCGATAAGCGACAGCGTCATCTGCAAACAGCCTAAGACGTCTTCTCAGATTGTCTCCCAAATCGTTTATATAGATATAGGAACAGCAAATTGTCTATAACACTACCTTGGGGAACGCCAGAAATCATTTCTGTTTTACTTGATGACTTTCCGTCAATTACTACGAACTGTGATTTCTCTGATAGGAAATCACGAATCCAGTCACATAACTGAGACGACATTCCATAACCACGCAATTTCTCTACAAGCCACTTGTGTGGTACAATGCCAAAAGCCTTCCGGAAATCCAGAAATATGGAATCAGTCTTAAATTCCTTGCCAATAGCAGTCAACACCTCATGCAGGCGAAGAGGTAGTTCTGTTTCACAAAAACGATGTTTCCTAAATTCATTTTGACTGTTTGGCAATTGACCGTTTTCTTAAAGGTAGTTCATAATGTTCGAACACAGTATATGTTCCACAATCCTGCTGCATATCGACGTTCATGGTATAGGCCTGTAGTTTTTCGATTACTCCTACTACCTTTCTTGAATATTGGTGTGACCTATGCCACTATCCAGTCTTTAGGTGCGGATCTTTCGTCGAGCGACCAGTTGTATATGATTGTTTAGTATGGAGCTATTGCATCAGCATACTCTGAAAGGAACCAAATGGTATGCAGTCTGGACCAGAAGACTTGCGTTTATTAAGTGATTTAAGTTGCTTCACTACTATTGCTTCACTACTACGAGAATACTTACTTCTACATTACTCATGTTGCTAGCTGTTCTAGATTCGAATTCTCGAATATTTAATTTGTATTCTTTTGTGAAGGCATTTCGGAAGGCTGTGCTTAGTAACTCTGCTTCGGTAGCTCTGTCTTCGATAGTATCTCTATTGCTATCCCTCAGAGAAGACATTGATTGTGTCCTGCTGCTAGCGTACTTCACATACGCCCATAATCTCTTTCGACTTTCTGCCAGGTTTCGAGAAAATGTTTCGTTGTGGAATCTGTTATAAGCTTCTCGCACTGAAGTCCGCTTTGAATTTCGGGCTTCTGTAGAACATCGTCAATCTTGGGAATTTTGCGTGCGTTTAAATTTGCCATGTTTTTATCGTTTTTTCTGCAATAGTGTTCTGACCCGTTTTGTGTACCAAGGAGGATCAGCTCAGTCGTTTGTTAATTTATTTGGTATAAATCTCTCAGTTGCTGCCAGTACTATTTATTTGAATTCAGGCCACATCTTGTCTACACTTATATTGTTAATTCGGAAGGAGTGGAGATTGTCTCTCAGGAAGGCATCAAGTGAATTTTTATCTGCTTTTTTGAACAGGTACATTTTTCGTTTATTTTTGATGAGTTTGGGAGTTATAGTATTCAATCTCGCTACGACAACCCTGTATCCGTTCTGATGCTCGCTTTTAGCTCAGTATTATTTGTTGCTAAGAGGTAAAGTGTGTTTTCACAACCGTTTACTATTCGCGTGGGCTCATGAACTAACTGCTCGAAATAATATTCAGAGAATGCATTTTCAACACAACCCCCGATGCCCAATGGTCTCGTTACTGGTCATAATCCACATAACTAATCTATTCACTTGTATTGTTCTTTGGCCGGCCGGAGTGGCTGAGCGGTTCTAGGCGCTACAGTCTGGAACCGAGCGACCGCTACGGTTGCAGGTTCGAATCCTGCCTCGGGTATGGATGTGTCGTTAGGTTAGTTAGGTTTAAGTAGTTCTAAGTTCTAGGGGACTGATGACCTCAGAAGTTAAGTCTCATAGTGCTCAGAGGCATTTGAACCATTTTTTATTGTTCTTTAGTATGTGCTACCACAGGTATTGTACATGTGTTGGTGTGGGAACTTTTCAAAATACGATATGTCGTAAACGGCTCGCACTAGAACCTTGCAACAAACACCACTGACATTCTAATTTACCCTCTTTTTAGTTCAATAGGCATTGTTCTATTCAAATAAATAGTGTATGTTTGCTCAAAAATACCCTTCCTAAGTATTATTACAATCTGTCGGTTGAGTAACAATACGAAACCCTGACTACCACCCCATTCTGTGAAAACCACACATCATTAGCACCTTCCATTTCTGCAATATTTGCGGCGAATATTTTAGATGATTCACAGAGGTGTTCGGATACAACAAAATACAGACAGTGTGGGTTTATTCCGAAGATATGACACACGCTTGTGTTTCTGTACGTCAGTATGACGAGGCGTACTCTTTCCCGCCACTGACGTATGGTAGTCACATTCAGAGCAGCAATTATCGATTCACCGCAGAACTTCATACCGTGAGAACTTTCGCCCTTTGCACACGGCACGGCCTGATTTCGTACGATGGCTCTTCGTTGTCCTCGGACAGGTATTATTCTCGTGGACTGCCGCCCCGCACAGCGTTTGTTGTCACGCCGCCCACGTGGATCCGCATTAATACGGCGCCGTGATCGAAACCGGTGCAGTTCTACGCGTCGTAATCAACCGGTAATTGGGATGGGCGCGCCGCTACCCTGAATAGGCGCTTCGCGCCGCTGAATGCACCTAATCTGGCGCAACCGGCGAGGTACGGCTTCCCAGAACCCTGTCAGTCAGAGAAAAAATGCGATCAAAACATCGGACTACCACGTAAATCCACAGTCTACCAGGAAAATTAGTCAGTATATCGTCCTTACTATTGTTTACAAGCTTTTAATGAAAAAGACTTCATTAAAAGACATATTCATACAGTGATCTGGAAACATGTGGAAATTATAACCACAGTTACATAGCAGTGGGTACAAACGAAACGAAAGGAATAATATGGAACTCTAGCGTTCTATTTATTTTTGTTTATAAAGAGTTCCCTATTTTGATTCCTAAATTATGGAAACAAGCTAGTAAAGTAGAATTTGAATATCATTTTGAAATTTATGCTACAATAAAAAGACAAATCGCTGTTTAACATTACTACCAAAAACCTCGAAAAACGGTTGACCGATTTTCTTAAAATTTTTACGCGATACCCTAACGAACACTCGGAGAGTCATAGGCTATATTTCTTTTTAAGACATACAATATATAAACGTAAACGCAATACATAAAGGGAAATAGTTGTTAACAAAATTCTCGAAAAGTTCTTGACTGCTTTTGTGAGATGCCGAGCTCCAAATGACCATTGCATGCAATTCTCGTGTCAGCAGTGGCTACAAAATTGGATGAGATAGCCTCTCGTTCACAGAAAGCAACACTTCCTCTCGGGATTGAAATCGATTGTCACTGGCAAGGAGTTGGTTAAAATCAATTTACGACCACTCTCCTTACGCTGGGTTACGTGATTGTGAGTGGTGCACCATTCCATGTAGACTCGGTGGACATTCCGCGTTGACACGTTCACAAATCGGAGAAATTCACTATCGTTGTTGTCATGGAGAAGTACAAGCAAGATAGCCCCTTCCTATTATATTGTCATGTCTCCAGCTTGACCTGTGGTACTGCGCTGATTCAATACAATCGACTTGCCCATGCACACCACATCACTGCCATGACTTACGTCATCGTTGTAGGGTCACATGACCGCTTTTTACCAACTGTACAACAACTACTCCGCTTTAAAACGACCAGTTTGCCCATACAAGTGTGCGGCTAATATTTTATCCAGTGATTCTATAATTTCCGGTAAAAGGGGTCAGAATAGTCCAAAATCAGTGAGTAGCGAGAAAACTGCTGAGACTGCGCCGTCTAAGGCGTGCGTGTAGAGTCCTCGTTACAATAAGAAAAAGAGCAATTGCATTTAATCCATTTCGTCGGAGTCATTTGACAATGGAGTTCTGAACAGTTGACAGCCCACAACTTACAGATTACAGTCCACGCTATCTATTTATACAAAGCAGTACTGGTAGTAATAGTGCAGTAGTAGTACTAGTAGTAGTAGTTGTGGTGTCACATTGAGAAACCACACTTGCTAGGTGGTAGCTTAAATCGGCCGCGGTCCATTTAGTACATGTCGGACCCGCCTTACGCCACTGTATGATCGCAGACCGAGCGCCACCACAAGGCAGGTCTCGAGATACGATATAGCACTCGCCCCAGTTGTACGACGACTTTGCTAGCGACTACACTGACTAAGCCTTTCTCTCATTTGCCGAGAGACAGTTAGAATAGCCTTCAGCTAAGTCCATGGCTACGACCTAGCAAGGCGCCATTAGCCTTACATAGTTTGATAGTTATCGTATGAAATGTCTCAACAAGAAGAACGATGTATACAACAAAGAATAAAAGATAAGTATTCGAGGAGCTGCATACTTTTCTTATTAGAATTCACTACTTATCCTGTTCCAGAATTCACGCCCGTCTGCGTTAGATAGCTTCCTTTTCGGCCTCCTCTATCTACAAGGTGTTGGCACATTTACCAACACATCAGTAGTAGTAGCAGAAGTACTTTTATTCATACGGTTATCATTTTTATAATAAAACCATGGCGGGGAATTATAATTTAACAACAAAAAACGTAATTCCTATCAACATGAATTTACATACTCACAGGATTGAGGACGAAAGTGAGCTTTGAGTGATGGTGACAGACGGTCATCGAAGAAAATTATGACGAAAAATAAGAGGACGACAGCTGCAAAAGTCGCTGTAGCACTCAACGTCGCACTCGCGAACCCTGTCAGCACGAAAACAGTAACGAAGCGAGCTCCAGACGCAAAGAATTGCAAAGCGAGCTGGAATACCAGAACCAATCATTGAAGATGTAAATGTCTGTAACAGGAAAATGCAGTGACGAAGCCATAAAACTTGAACTATGGAGCAATGGAAGAAAAGTGTTTGGTTGGACGAGTCTTGTTTCACACTGTTTCCAACTTCTGGCTGAGTTAAGAATGATACATGGTGGAGGTTCGGTGATGATTTGGGCGAACACACGGTGGTCTTGCGTGAGCACCATTGCCGCTCTGCAGCCTCACATTACTGACAAGGATTATGTGATTACATCCATCAATGTTTCTTCCCCAAAGGTGATGCCGTGTTCCAGCGTGATAGGGACACTATTCACAGAGCTCCATTGTCCAGCATTGGTTTGTGAGCACGACGATAAACTGTTGCATCTTCCCTGGCCAGCAAAGTCACCAGATCTCAATACTGTTAATGCTTTGGGGTCTACTTCGGAGAGAAGGTTGCGAGATCCCTACATACCTCCACGATTGTTACCTAAAAGTGCCACTATTTCGCAGAAAGAATGTTATAAGCTTCCGTTGGAAACCATATAGGACCGGTATTCATCCATTCCAAGCGAGGTAATAAAAGTCATGGGGTACCTCCTAATATCGTGTCGGACCTCCTCTCGCGCGGCGTAGCGCAGCAACTCGACGTGACAAGGACTCAAGAAGATGGAAGTCCCCTGCAAAATTATTGAGCCATGCTGTCTGTCTCTATAGCCAACAATAATTGTGCCGCGCGTGATTAGCCGAGCGGTTTAAGGCGCTGCAGTCGTGGTCTGTGCGGCTGCTCCCGGCGGAGGTTCGAGTCCTCCCTCGGGCATGGGTGTGTGTGTGTGTGTGTGTGTGTGTGTGTGTGTGTGTGTGTGTGTGTTGTGTGTGTTTGTCCTTAGGATAATTTAGGTTAAGTAGTGTGCAAGCTTAGGGACTGATGACCTTAGCAGTTAAGTCTCATAAGATTTCACATACATTTGAACTATTTTTTTTTTTGCAATAATTGCGAAAATGTTGCTGGTGCAGGATTTTGTGTACGAACTGGCCTCTAGATTACGTTCCACGAATTTTTGATGGGATTAATGTCTGGTAATCTGGGTGACCAAAACATTCGCTCGAAACGTCCAGAATGTTCTGCAAAGCAATTGCGAACATTTGTGGCCCGGTGGTACGGCGCCTTCTTGTCCATAAAAATTCAATCGTTGTTCGGGAACATGAAGTCAATGACTGGCTGTAAACGGTCTCCAAGTAGCCGAACATTACCATTTACAGTCAATGATCGGTTCAGTTTGTATAGAGGACCCAGTCCATTCCATGTAAACACAGCCCGCTCCATTATGGAACCACAACCAGCTTGCACAGTGCCGAACTGACAACTTGGGCCCATGGCTTCTTGTGCTCTGCATCACACTTAATCCCCACCATCAGCCCTTACAAACTAAAATCGGGACTCATCAGAGCTGGCCACGGTTTCCCAGTCGTCTGGGTGCCAACCAATATGGTCACGACCCCAGTAGAGGCGCTGCAGGCGATGTTGTGCTGTTAGCAAAGACACTTGCATCGATCGTCTGCTGCCAAAGCCCATTAACGCCTAACAGTCCCATATCTATTTCTGCAGTTATTTCACGCAGTGTTACTTGCGTATTAGCACTGACAACTCTGCACAAGCGCCAGTGCTCTCGTTTGTTAAGTGGAGGTCACTGCTTTGTCCGTGGTGAAAGGTAATGTCTGAAATTTGGTATTCTCGGCACACTCTAGACGCTGTGGATATCGGAATATTGAATTCCCTAACGAATTCCGAAACTGAATGCCCCGTGCGTCTAGCTCCAACTACCGTTCCGCGTCCCAAGTCTGTTAATTCACGTCATGTGGCCAAATCACGTCGGAAAACTTTTCACATAAAACGCATACGTACAAATGACAGCGCTACCAATGCATTGCCCTTTTACACCTTGTGTAGACAATACTACCCCCATCTGTATATGTGCATATTGCTATCCTGGAACACCTCTGTATAATCTCTGGTGAAAGGGGTGAAAATAATCCGAAGTCGTCGAGTAACACGAAAATTGCAGAAGGACTGCGTTGTCTAACGCGTGGTCGTAAATTTCGTATAACAGTGTTAGAATGATCGAATGCACAAATGTGCTTAATTTTTTCTCTTGATTAGAGTGCTGTACAGATAACAGCCCACAACCTACTGAGTATAGTCTTCATCATCTCCTGAAAAAAGTAGTTGTAGCAGTAGTAGTAGTAGTAGTTGTTGTTGTTCAAATGTGTGTGAGTACCTAAGGGACCAAACTGCTGAAGTCATTGGTCCCTAGACTTACACACTACTTAAACGAACTTAAACCAACTTATGCTAAGAACAACACACACACACACACACACACACACACACACACACACACACACACACACACGTCCGAGGGCGGACTCGAACCACCGGTGGGAGGGGCTGCTTTGTTGTTATCGTAGCAATTTTATTCATATGGGTAACACTTTTTAAAGAATGTTATGCCGTACAATTGTAATTTAAGACGAAAACCCTAATTCTTAGTATAAAAATTAATTTACATGTTTATAGGATTAGTTTGACATGTATGGGAGAGGTAGTCAGCCGTAGCATTATACTTGAAACCATTCCGGCATTTCCCTCAAGTAATTTAGGGAAAAGTCGGAAAATCTCAATCAGAGTGGCTCGATTGGGTTTAGAACCTTCGTCTCGTGGCTATATAACCAGGCTGTTGAAACACTGTAATCTTATTCGAGTCCTGTTTTGTGTAACTGTTCTTGCAAAGCAGATATTTCATAATGTAAAAAGCTGCTGGTACACTGTTCAAACATTTCTCAAGACCAGTCACAGCATACGCCATAAGCAGTTTCCATTTTGTATAAGACAGCATCACATTTGCTTGCATGAAATATCGTGTTATTATACCTGTAGGCTGCTAACCTAATAATGAGGCCAAGATGTCAATTGCAGAGATTTGGCATAAAGACTGCCAAAAAAGAAGCAAAAACGTATTAAGAAAAGGTGAAATGACAGTTGTACAGCTGTATTTTATTGTTCTCTGCTTGTATTACATTCTTCACCAAACATCTACTGTTTGTTATCTAAGTAATGCTTCGTTGTACAGAATGAATTGTTTAACGGTTACTTTTTGATTGCCGTTTTAAATTAGACTGCTTTAGAAACTGATCTTCTTCGATGGTTCTACAAAAGTCGGCCGGCCGCGGTGGTCTAGCGGTTCTGGCGCTGCAGTCCGGAACCGCGGGACTGCTACGGTCGCAGGTTCGAATCCTGCCTCGGGCATGGGTGTGTGTGATGTCCTTAGGTTAGTTAGGTTTAAGTAGTTCTAAGTTCTAGGGGACTTATGACCTAAGATGTTGAGTCCCATAGTGCTCAGAGCCATTTATTTCTACAAAAGTCGATATCATCTTGCGTATCACGTGATGATCCTATTTCAAAGACCTTCTTGTGATTATATGCTGCGTTGACTGAATAAGCTGAATATATTGTTTGTTGCTGTTTACTGAAGCTATGTATGTGCTACAGTAAGACAGAGGTTTATTGGACTTACATTAAATATGTTCGCCTTCGCGAATATGAATAATCGTCAGCTATATCAGGTAATGACGACAGTTAAAGTTTGTGCCAGACGGGATTCCCGCTTTAAATGAGTAGTTGCCTTGACCGCTTTGGCTATCTGTGCATTAATCGCAGCGCCAGACCCAAACAACATACGCACTGCAATATCATATTTGTTGGACCTGTTCTCCTGACGGCGGAACAGTGATTTTCGGCGCTGCTATCTGATCACAATCTGATCATTTTCAACACATGTTATGTCTTTGTAGTCCTCCATGATGTCTCTTTCCAATACTACAAAAAATTATACTGATTTGTTCAAAAAGTCAGTGTTATTACTCAATATGAACAAAAGCTACAAATTATTTAAGGTGCGCCAGAAAATTCACCACATGCTCCGCTGTAATTTAGCAAAAACCGCACCTCGCTGTATTTACATACTCTGAATATACTTTGTCTAAAGCGTCTTGGCTACCTCACCCTCTATTGCTGTTGTTCCGTCACACACGGAATACATGAGAAAATCTAACGCTGCCGTGCTGGAAGAAAAGAGCGTGGAGAGTTATATTTTACTGACAAGTGCGAACACGAAGAAGTTGCTATTCCTGCCAGACGTCACCAATTGGTACTTTCAGTCGTGACTGTACTAACTAGGGAAACTTCCCATCTTACCCCCCACCCCCTCCCCCTCAGATTTGGTAGTAAAATGGCCGACTGGACAGTCAAGCATGAAAACAGGAAGGTTTACTGGACTGTGAAAAAAGAAGGAAAATAAAACAGTGAACGATCAAAGCCCACGATATGCAACATCGAGCAAAATGCAACAGCTCTGCCGTCGTGGTTGTGTGCTCATGGTGATGGACTGCAAAAAGTGGGTGATCTGTGTACAAATCTCCTTTTTTTCGTCCTTCACAGAATTATGAACTTTTACGAATTTTCCGTCCGGTCACTGAAGTAATTGTTTTCCTTCTGTAGTCTTGGCAATTGGTTAGCCGACCGGGGTGGCCGAGCGGTTCTGGGCGCTACAGTATGGAACCGCGTGACCGCTACGGTCGCAAGTTCGAATCCTGCCTCGGGCATGGATGTGTGTGGTGTCCTTAGGTTAGTTAGGTTTAACTAGTTCTAAGTTCTAGGGGACTGATGACCTCAGAAGTTAAGTCCCATAGTGCTCAGAGCCATTTGAACCAACCAGCAATTGGTTATATGTGACGAATAGTGAGAGCAGGCGAGATCCCTCATAGACCTTGCACAAAAATGAAAACAAATAAACGAGTGAGAACTATGTCACAACAACGAAATTCAAGAGTCAAACCTTCCAAACCGGAAATCAAGAGCCATAACATGTGCTACTTATGTAGAACAAGTAGGAGGTACGTACGTCTGGGCCGGCCTCTGTGACCGAGCGGTTCTATGCGCTTCAGTCTGGAACCGCGCTGCTGATACTGTCACAGATTCGAATCCTGCCTCGGGCATGGATGTGTGTGCTGTGCTTATTTTAGGTAGGTTTAAGTAGTTCAAAGTCTAGAGGACAGATGACCTCAGATGTTAAGTCTCATAGTGCTTAGAGCCATTTGAACCATTTTTCGTACGTCTGCAGGTCCTTTCCGTACAGCTCGCTGTTACAAACTGACGTTGCACCACGCCACAGACACAAATTTGAATACCGAGAAAAGACACATCAATGACTGGATGTACAGTTCATAATATTTTGTGAACAAAGAAATGGGGCACGACGGTGATTTGAACACGGATCTGCCCGCTGAAGACCAACACCGTAACCACACAGCCATGACGCCGCAGCTATAGAAAGACGCTCAATGCAAAACATCTTGAACTTAGACCGTTCACTTTTCGTATTTTGCTTCTTTTTTCACAGTTCACTACACCTTCTTCCTGTTTCCATGCCTGATCTGCGTTCAGTTTTTGACTTACTGTCCACTGGGCCATGTTACCACTAAATCCGAGTGAGATGCGATGGGGAGTTACCCTTGTAAGTACCCTAAGTCGTGAACTTTGAAATGAAGGACTGTATTTCATTGTGGCTGAAGTTAAGAGAAACACAAACAAGGAAGTTCCAGTCTGGTTTCAGTCCATTACGGGTATTAAGGAAACGACAATTTGTAGTTTTCCTCGAGCAGTTGCTTTGCTGTACTCGGTAAGTGCTTCATAATGAGCAAAACGGCGCAACTTCTAAGAACACTGTCCTGAGTTCCGGGACGTTAATCCATCTTCCTCGGCCATGGACGGTGGGTGCAGGACGCAAGACCCTGCGTGGGTTCCATGACCCGTAATCGTGTTAGCAAATTGCAGGAGGGCGCCGGCACGAGCACGTGCAAACTTGTGACAGCGCTCTATCGACCTACATTGCGATGAGTGCCGGCAGTGTTTACCCACGCCCGCCGATGTAATTAGGACCACGCGATGTGCAAGTCTGCCACTTCCCGTGCACTGCTAGGCAGACAAGAACGTACCGAACTCACGTTTCTGCCATGAAAGAGGTAGTGCTTGTCCATTGCTTATCTCGCATCGTAGTGTGTTATGAACTTGCAATAGAATAAACGCACCAGTTCAAGTTATCGTTTTCTTTCAAGCGCCACCTCCGGCTTCGGTCACCAAAGTCCATTTTCCAGTGGCTATACGGGGTGATTCACCTGTCTTGGTCTTTTAGTTTCATGCATCCCGCAACGCTTTCATATATCACGCGCAAGATTTTCATAGTCTCTCTCTCGCTATGTGAAAAACTTTTAGTCCTACAGAAAAAATGAACAGGATCTTTTTGTAGTAAATTTAATACGAGGGTCACTCCAAAAGAAATGCACACTATTTTTGTAAAAATACAGTTTTCGTTCTGCATGTGTGAAAGTTTCACAGTGTTTAGATACATCCTTCCTGCTTACTTTCAAACTTAGTTCAACCTGTTCCCGTGAGTGGCGCCGTCACAGCATGTCTTCAAGATGACTGCTACACTTGACGTTCGTCAGAAGCAACGTGCAGTCATATAATTCCTGTGCTGTGAAAACGAGACAGTGGGAAACATCCACAAGAGGTTGAAAAAGATGTATGGAGATGCTGCTGTCGATCGCAGTACAGTTAGTCGGTGGGCAAGCAGGTTACGTGATGAAAGCGGACACGGCAATATTGAGGATCGTCCTCGCAGCGGTAGGCCTCGTACTGCACACACTCCAGACAATGTGTGGAGAGTTAACGAATTGGCGACTGCTGACAGACGCATCACAGTGAACGAATTGTCATGCTACGTTGGGATAGGAGAAGGAAGTGTTTGCAGAATACTGAAAGTGTTGGCGTTAAAAAGGGGTTGTGACAGGTGGGTTCCCAGGATGTTGACAGTAGCTCACAAAGAAACAAGAAAAACAGTATGCAGCGAACTTTTGGAACAGTACGATAATGGTGGAGATGAATTTCTTGGAAGAATTGTGACAGGCGATGAAACACGGCTCCATCAGTTTTCACCATAGACGAAGAGGCAATCAGTGGAGTGGCATGATACAAATTCACCCAAGAAAAAAAAAATAATTCAAAGCCACACCTTCTGATGGAAAAGTTATTGCAACGGTGTTTTACGATTCGGAAGGACTCTTGCTTGTGGACATCATGCCAAGTGGAACCATCATAAATTCTGATGCATATGTAACGACACTGAAGAAACTTCAAGCTCGACTGAGTCGTGTTCGACCACATCGGCAAAAGCAGGATGTTTTGCTGTTGCACGACAATGCACGGTCACATGTCAGTCAAAAAACCATGGAAGCGATCACAAAACTTAGACGGACGACACTGAAATACCCGCCTTACAGTCCTGACCTGGCTCCACGTGACTATCATCTCTTTGGGAAACTGAAAGACTCTCTCCGTGGAACAAGGTTTGAAGATGCACTCTGCCAAACAGTGGCTCCAACAGGTTGGTCCAGGATTTTACCGTGCGGGTATGCAGGCGCTGGTTCCAAGATGGCGTAAGGCAGTTGAGAAGGATGGAAATAATGTGGAGAAATGAAAATATTGTTCCTAAAGGGTGTATCTACACACTGTAAAACTTTTAAACATTTAGAATAAAAGATGGATTTAAAAAAAATAGTGTGCATTTCTTTTGGAGTGACCCTTGTATAATAAAATTTTGCACTGGGATACGTTTTCGCTAGAGGCTATAGCTTTCGAATTATTCAAGAAATTTTCAAAATTGTCCTTCAAATGGTGTCTTTTTTAACAACTCGAAAACTGTGGCTTCCGCGAAAGTTATCCTGGAACAAAACTTGACTAAATTAGATCTCCTAGAGAAAAGTCCTGTTAAATTTTTCTGTAGGACTAATATGAGTAGTTTGCGCATAGCAAACGAGAGAATATGAAAATCTCGTACATGGTTTTTATGGCGTTACGGGATGCACAAAACATATCTATAGGGGTGGCTAAATCACCCTATGTGTCCTCTATGTCTATCGTCCTGAGAATACACAGACAGACTACTCTCTCCTGACGATGGACATATAGCCACTGTAAAATGGCCTTTGTGATCGAAACCGGATGTAACATTTAAAAGAAAAAGGAAAGTTTAACTGATGCTTTTATTCGACTGCAGATCAATACTACAGTTGCGGAACCTGCCACGCACTGCATCATCAGGTCAACAAGAAATTAACATTATGAATTATTGCAGTGAATGTGTATATCTGTACTTCCTCATAAATAGCAAATCAGAGCAATAAAATTATAGCAGTGTCCTCAGTCCCAAGTCGAGTTTGAAGTGGTTCTTCATGCTGCAACTCTTATACACTTGTATCCGATTTCTGCAGTCAAGTCAGGGCTCTAGATTTTTGTATTTCCTTGCCCCTTACCCTCCGCTACGTACATGCACCACCCCATTATCAAATTAACTATTTCTTCAAGGCTCAGAGAACGTGTCCAATGGAAACACTCCTTCTTTTAGTCAAGTTGTATCATAAATTTATGTTCTCTCCAATCGGTCCTCCATTTCCTTATTAATTACCTGATTCGCCTATCTAATCTTCATCAATCTTCTGTAGCACCACTGTGCAAAAGTTCCCATTCTCTACACGTCTATAGTGCTTGTGGTCCATGCACACTTGTTTATAAGGCTACAACCAGAGGTGTACAAATTCCCCTTGCAGCCTGCTTGCCCCTAGCACCTCTGCAACCATTCATGCAGGTCAGCCTGCCGCGATGTAAACACAAGAGTGCGCGTGTACTGAGGCATAGTGAGCAATGCGGGCGATACGGGCTCCCGCAAGCCCGGGCTACCTGGGTTCCCGCAAGCCTGCCAAGCTTCACGGGACCCGCTCAGCTTGCTGCGCCTGACAACAGGTTGCGCTGTCAAGCTACCGTGACTAGAGTAGCCAGGTAGTTAGCCTGCAGTTCATTTATCGCAACGGTGGAGGCAGCACAATGAATAGGTCGAACTTTAGTGAGATTGAAAAAAAATTGACAACTGGCGAATACATGCTGGTAACGAAACAGAGCACAAGTGCCGCATGGGAAACGTTTTCGTGTGTTTATGAGGCCGCTTCAAATAAATCAGTAGGTGTGTCTCAATGCAAACTATGTAAAAAGCTCTTAAGTACTTATTCGGGAACCTCGAGTATGTTACGACATGTGTGCAAATTTGACAAGCAGTTCCCTCATTCCGTAAATATCTTGAAAGAGGACAAAGATTTAGTGGCCGAAAACTGCGTCGAAATGTGTGCTAAGGACCTGACACCATTTAACTGTTTAGAGGGAGAAGGATATCTTAATTTAGGGCAGACACTGATCGACATAGGTAAAAAATATGGCTCAGTTGATATTAAAAATGTTATGCCTTCCCGAGTGACAGTAGCTAGGAAAGTTCAAACCTTAGCTGATAAAGTGCGCAGCAAAATGCTCCCAGATATAGTGCATGCGATTCGTTCTGGTATATGTGCCAGTACAATTGATCTATGGACAGACAATTACAAAGGGGTGCATTACATGTCCGTGACAATGCATTACATAAATTCAGACTGGCGTTTGAATAAATATGTACTAATGTGCTCTGCGTTTCCTGACTGCCCAAAAACTGGCTCGAATATTCGAAACGAGTTGGAAGATGGCTTAGAAACTATGGGTGTTTCTCGTGAAGACATTGCCAAAATTACGTTTGTCACAGACCAGGGCACTAACATTGTCAAAGCTCTCGAAGTATATCAGCGTCTTCCATGCATGGCTCATAGTATAAACACAGTCTTGAAACATGTTCTGAGCGAACAGTTTTTGAAAGAAAATGTTCCAAATATATTAGCCATTCTTAATACAGTGCGGGCTACGGTTTCGTACTTCAAGAGAAGAGGTCTCTGTGTGAGACTGAACTCATCTTTAAAGCAGTGGGTTTCAACTCGTTGGAATAGTTATTTTGACATGCTTGTATCAGTCCCTTCTCAGATTGATTCAGTGAAGGCTGTTTTACATAATGAAGGTGCCTCTGATAAGATGCTGGGTTATGACGACAATGTAACTGGCCAGCTTATAGAATTTCTTAAGCCGTTTAAAGAAGCCACAGTTGATCTAGAGAGTGACAAGGATCCAACCCTACATTTAGTTCTACCGTGGTTTTATGCCTTAAAAACTCACTGTACCGTACGGGATAACGATGAAGAGGTTTGTAATTTTATTCCATCTGAATATTATAGAACCACTTGTGAAACATGTATGTTGAGAAAATGTATTTTCAGGACATGAAACCTTTGAAACAAGCCGCTGATGCCTTCCTAGAACAGAAAATGTGCGTTAGTATGTTGCATAAAATTGCAACGTTTATGGTGGCTAACTACCGCACATTAAGAAAGTTAACCGAGGATGAAAAAAATTGAAATTTACCAAGCAGCACGACAGATGTGTGCTGAAGGTAAGCTCCTAAGATAATGCATATATTCTTCATCTACATGTACATGGTTACTCTGCAAGACACACGCAAGTGCTTAGTTGAGGGTTCATCGAACCACTTTCAACTTATTTGTCTCCTTTTCTCGAATTTCGCGCGGGATAGAACACCTACAGCTCTCCGTCTGAGCGCTGCTTTTTTGTATTTTATTCTGATGATCATTTCTTCCAATGTATATGGGACTCAACAATATCTCTTCGAATTCGGAGGTGTAAGTTGGTGATCGAAATTTCATGTATAGATCGCGCCACGTCAAAAAACGCCATTGTTGAAATGATTACCACCCGAACTCTTGTGTAATTTCCGCGACACTCTTTCCCCTGTTTTACGATAATACCAAACCAGCTGCCCTTATTTAGACTCTTTCGACCTCTTCCGTCAATAGTAAGGCTCTCCAACTTCGTAGCAACGCTCCAAAAGAGTGTTTTGTCATTAAAACGCCTACAGCATTTTCTGTGTGTCCATTCCTATTTAAGTAGGTCGTAATTGTAATCAGAGGTATTAAGTAGAATCTGCAGCCTTTAGATTTGACTGGTTGATCTTGTAAACGAAGTTTAACGGACTTAGTTTAGTACACACAGGGATAACCTCGCTCTTGTCATTATTTATTGCCAACTGCTAATTTTCACACCAAAAATATATACCTTATTTAAATCGTCCTGCAGTTAGTTTTGATCTTCTGGTGACTTTACAGGGCGATAAATGATAGCATCATCTAAAACCTATCATAATTTCAACTATGTGTAGTACGATCTTCACATTATTCTGAAAATATTAATTGGAACCTGTACAGTTTCAGTACAAGTGCCCAATCACAGCAACCAAGAAACAAATCCAGGGCCGTACAAAATGGCGAAATTTGTGGACTGGGCAGAAGAGCCTCCTCTCCTACATGATGAAGTCAGCAGATACTTGCAAGAACACTGTGTGAACGAGGGAGATATTCTACAGTGGTGGAAAAATAACTCCCAACGACTTCCTCGACTTGCGTGTGTGGCAAGAAAAATATTAAATATACCAGCCACTAGTGCGTCTAGTGAGAGAATTTTTAGTTGCGCTGGAAACCTAATTAGCGAAAAACGATCACGTCTTAATGCAGACAGACTCAACGATCTCGTCATAATTAATTCAAACACTAATCAGCAGACACATTGAAAATACAGTAGAACATTGAACGGGAAACTATGAGTTTGAGCGCAAATTTACTAATTAAGAGTGCAGATTTCTTTCTTGTGCTTTCTGGGCGTCAATTTCTGAGATAGAAATTTTGTAATGCATACAGTTCATTTTTATTTTAGACTAAACTTTTTGATTTCAATCCTTCCAAGTGACATTAATTATTGTTTGTAAACCATTATCTGTTACTTGGGTTTGCAAAAGTAGCCAAATATTTTTAGGAGTATCTGGTTTGGCCTAAATAATACTTTCAGGGGAACTGAAGGAAAATTTGTAAAGATTTTATGTTGAAAAGTGTTCTGCAAAATAAAATATTCATTTGTGGAGTAAGGCAATACACATTATGAGTTTAAATTACAATTTATTTTGTTGAGTTCCACACACATTGCAAAATGTAATTTTATTCTTGTATTTCTATATTAAGGGGAATCCCACATGCAGAGTCAAGATGCTGAAGACCTAGACACTACAAATACTCCTAAAATGAAGAGCGTCTTTTTCCATGAATGTATTGTAGTAGGAATATAATGGAAACTCTGAGCCACTCTCCACAGCGTCTATATCTGCGTCATGAGGATTCAGACTCGTCGTTTAGGTCTGTGTTATGAGGGTCTAGAGTCGTCGTTTAGATTTGCATCATGCAAGTAAACACTCGTCGTCTTAGTCTGCATCATGATGGTCCGAAATATGGTCCCTCATGATGCAGACCTAGACTACAAGTGTGGACTCTCATGACGCAAACGTAGGAGCCGCGAAAAATGGCTCAGGGTCGCCATTGTATTCCCAGTACTATAGTTTTTAGACGAACTGGATATGAAACAAGTCCTTCGATTTTGGTAAAATGCATTTTGGCAATTTAGAATGATTTTTCCAACTTCGAATGAATTCACAGAACCAGTAAAATACATCCTGGAAACGTACTTAAATATTTATATAATTGGTGTCATACTTGGCTGAAACATACTAAAGTTAAAGAATCTAGACTTCCAAAATCTTAATTTGGGTCTCATTGCAGTACAGTGGTTAATAGGGGCGTAGATAATTTATTCTTCTGGGGAGGTGACCAATCTTCTTTTGGGGGGGGGGGGGGGGTGGAGGTTCACTTCTTTAGTACAAATATCCATCCGCTTCGGTGTTGGAAAGTGCAGCACAGACTGCATTGCGTTGCCTGGGCATTTATTTATTCCATACTCTCATAGTCCATCTTCCCTCCCGTATTTTCTCTCTATCCATTTAGTCCTCTCCCACTATCTCTTTGATCACCTCCACCCTCCTCCCCCCCCCCCCCCCCACTCCCCATCCCTTGGCCGGCCGAAGTCGCCAAGCAGTTCTAGGCGCTACAATCTGGAATCGCGCGACCGCTACGGTTGCAGGTTCGAATCCTGCCTCGGGCATGGATGTGTGTGATGTCCTTAGGTTAGTTAGGTTTAAGTAGTTCTAAGTTCTAGGGGACTGATGACCTCAGAAGTTAAGTCCCATATTGCTCAGGGCCATTTGAACCATTTTTGAACCCATCCCTTGGCCCATCTCCCCCCCCCCCCCCACCCTCTATCCTTCTCCTCGTCCTCTCTCTGTTGGATTCCGCCACCTCAGTTCATCTCCTCTTCACCTATCTATGAAAACTCATATATATCTGTCAACTTTTGTGGTGATCAGTGAATCAGTGTCAAAGTTTATTGCTAGGTAGCATTTATTGTAATACTTTTTGATACGCAGCATTGACAGTTTTGTTTTCTGGTGCGTAAACAAATGAAGTTGAAGGTGTCCCGACAGGGCAATATGCGACATACAAATAGCCATGTGAAAAACATGATTTTCAAGATTGATGCCACAAACATATAACAACTGCCCCTGCGATTTATCTATCGACATGGCAATTGTAAGCTGCACTGGAAATTATAACCGTTTAAAGTCGAATGGCATGTCGGTCGAAATCTTAGTGATATTGGAATCAAACTGTCCTCACCTTTGTACTTTCCTTTTAAAATTGTGGCTTCGATTACGTTGTTCTTTAACTTCTTCCCCGCAAGCCGGGTGCCATTACAAAGACGTGGCTGGTTTACCTTTCGCAACATGATTGCCGATCCGACTTAATTACAGATTGGGAGGCGGTAATCCGGGGAAATCCAGCGAATTTAAAAATTCCGTAGGATAGTTGACTACATCATCTTAGTTAGTAACGGAATAAACCGACTTGTATGTCAGCAATTCGCCAGGTGTCATATTTTGAATCTGAAAATTCATTTCGTTAACATCAAGATTTTTGCAGCCAATATAACACGTTCACTCAACCAAAAATGGTTTGCAACTGTTAAACGACATTTGCTGTGCGCGAATTGTCCAACACGATGACTGTGAATGTGTCAGACAGCTCTCAAATTTCAAAAAGATCATAGACATTTCGTTTAAAAGAAATATATATATATATATATATATATATATATATATATATATATATATATATACATATATATACATTTCTTTTAAACGAAATGTCTATGATCTTGAAGAGAGTACCTTACAAAAGATTTTGACATCGTTTGCGGGTTACCATGAAAGTTCACTATGTACGCATGTTTCCATGGAGAAGGTTTTTGAATATTTACATGTGCATGTATATGTATATATATATATATATATTTATACATGTTTATGTATATATATGTATATGTATATGCGTATATATATGTATATATGTATGTATATATATGTATTTGTCTATGAATATATATATATATATATATATATATATATATATATATATATATATATAGACAAATACATATATATATACATATACATACATATATACACATATACATATATAGATATACATATACATATATATACATAAACATATATGCATATATATATATATATATATATACATATACATGCACATGTAAATATTCAAAAACCTTCTCCATGGAAACATGCGTACATAGTGAACTTTCATGGTAACCCGCAAACGATGTCAAAATCTTTTGTAGGGTACTCTCTTCAATGTACTGTCCGAAATATTATGTAGACAGTGATGTTCCTCTTGATGGTCAAGTGTGCAAAATTTCTTCAAGATCGGAATAAAATTGTAGGTTGGTGTAGAAGTGTGTACGTAAAGTACCCTCCGCCATGCACCATTCAGAATTTTAGCAGGCAGCGCCCTTCATCCTGCTTTGAATATCAAGTGTGCCAAATTTCATCAAGATCGGAATAAATACGTACAATTTGTCGAGTTCCGTTATGTAAAGGAACCTCTGCCATGCACCATATGAAATTTTATGTAGACTGTGACCTTCCTCTTGGTTTCAAGATATAGTGTGCAAAATTTCATCAAGATTGTATGCAATACAAACACACGGACAAAATGAAAACGCACTTTCAGTTTTTGTCAAATTTTCCAATTTTTCGGTCGATTTTCGAAAAATTTTATTTTATAAAAACCTTGTCCTGAGAATTACGAACACAGCAAAAAAAATTTAGCCGAACTGGTCCAGGCGTTCTCGAGTTTTACGCTTATCAACACATTTGGCAATTAATTTTTATTTATATAGATAAGAAGCCCGAAATATACGCGTAAAGGAAGAATATACAAATAAAACCAATATTTTTTTTACCTGAAATTAATACATATATATATAATGTTGGGGTTTGTCTTTTGGCGCTCAGGTAAAATAAAAACTTTTGATTAACGTTCATAATACGACAATGACGCGCGCAGACTAAACGGCTGCGTAGCGCAGCTCAGCAGTAATATGGGCAGGCAAGCAAGTTTCCCGCAGCCTGCCCGGGTTGGGTTCTGCTTGGCTTGGCTGGGAGTGAAGCAGCCTGCCCGTTCTGTTGACAACGAGCGGCGGCCTGCCCGCCTGGCCACCGGGCAAGCATGGGCGGGTTAAAAGCGGGACATGCACACCTCTAGCTACAACACGGACAATTACAATAAAGACGTTCTAGTAGTCAAATCTATATTGGATGCCAAAGTACTTCTCTTTTAACGAACGAATTTCTCGGTATTTTGTGTATATCATTCTAAATTTTAATTCCTTTTTCTGTCTCCCTGTTTTTTGGGTGTCATATTGTTCACAGTGCCATGATTGTCTTGTATGGTATGAGATTTTTGTTCATTGATACTCTAAACGACCTCCCAATCGGGCGCACTGTATTGCCTTTAATGGCTGTATATCCGTAAGAAATAACTTACCTACAAGTTATATGATATCGGTTTTTGTGGTCGAGTTACAACATGAAATAGGCAGGTGCGTCTGACCAGAGTATTTATGCTGCATTATGAAAAACACTTGCTTGTTGTGATATACCACCACGATTACTACTACCACAGGCAAGAATTTGAATGCTGCTTATGTCGAAGATAAGTCGAGTGTCCAGACCATTGCTCCACCGCGACCGAATAATTTGATGGACTTAATTGAAAGTGTATTTCATTTTATTATACACAGTCCAGTCACATTAATATGGCAACCATTTACGTTCGATGTCAACGTGCAGTAACCGCTCACAGACTGAAGGTGGCAACACTAGCAGCGGAGGGTATTTAAAGCATGTCGGGGGACGCGGAAAACACTACAGTCGTTGTCGTAATCCGAAAACAGAGTGATTTATCTGATGTTTAAAAGGGCATGATCATTGGCTGTCGGGCCAAGGGTGGAAGCATTTTCGAAACGGATGAGTTCGTAAACTGTTCGCGTTCTGCCGTGGTTAAAGTATACCATGCAGGAGAAAATGGCCCTGTCCAAAACCGGCTCCAAAGGTAACTGTGATGCACATGGACCATAGATGAGACGACTGAACGATGGCTGTGGAGGTATGTACGGGCGAATAGACGTGCAACTGTTGAGCAAGTGGCTGCTCAGATGAAACAAGGGCTACCAACAGTATCTCCTTAATCACCGTTCAGCTAACGTTGCTTTGTATGGACCTCTGCAGCAGGTGCGACAAAGGCAGGAATTTGCACCCCAGTGCCGTAGCTGGATGTTCTCTGAGTGGCGATATGTGACCTTTTCAAAAGACAGATTGCCGTTGGCGTATACAGCGTGAGATGTCTGAAAACAAACACCTCACAATAATCGTTGGAAGAGTCCAGACTGGAAGAGGGAGGTTTATGGTCTCGTGATTGTTTTTGTGGCATACCCTGGGTGATCTTATCACTCTGGAAGACACAATGGATCAACAAAGTGTGCATCTACCCTTGAGGACCATGTCCATCTCTACAAGCAGTTTGCTTTCCCTCGGCATGATGGCATTTACCAGCAGGACAATGCAACGTGTCACACAGCTCACAATATACGTGCATGATTCCAAGAGCACCAGGATCAATTTACCGTACTCCCCTGGCCACCAAATTCTCCGCATTTAAGCCCAATCGAGATCACCTCAATCGGGCTGTTCGCATCATGGATCCTCAGCAGAGATACCTAGCGCAGCTAACCACAGCATTGGAGTCAGGATAGCTCCACATACCTGTCGGTACCTTCCAGAGTCTCATTGGGTCTGTTCCTGCATGTCTTGCAGCCGTCGGCTCTGCAGAAAGTGGTTATTCAGGATTTTTACAGGTGGTTACATTAAATTGACTGGTCAATGTAGGTTACACAAAACTGGAAAAGGAAAACAAAAGAAGCATTTAATATATACTGTAGATGGATGTTGAAAACTGGGTGGACAAATAAGATAAGAAATGTCAATAAAATCGGTGAGAAGAGGAACGAGTGGAAAACAGTGACAAGAAGAAGGGACATGAAGGTAGGACAATTGTTGAGTCGTCATGGCATGACTTTCGTGGTACTAGAAGGAGCTGCAGAGGGTAGAACTTGTAAGGGAAATAAGAGACTGGCATACGTACAATAAATAATTGGCGATGGTGAGTGCGGTACTGTTCCAGGTCTCTAAGATTCCGCTAAGAACTTTCGTGTTCTACAATGACTTCCTCTACCTGTTGCGATAGGGGATGAAAGATGGGGAAGAGAAAAACGTTAATACGTATGCTACGTATAATTTACAAGTAATGTAGCTTACAAATTATATACTTTACGTCTGAAACATGCACAATCAGTTACACTCGGGCGCTGGGATTATATAATCCTGACTGGAACAGCGTATCCCCAGACTGACGTAGTTCCAATTCCTCGGTTTCAGTTAAGATTTTCTGGAGGTATTTGGTTGTAATGTAAATGTTGGAACCGAATAACCCCTCCAGAATTTCCCATGTGGGGAACCGCACGCCCAAATCCCACAAATCCCATACTGCTGTGATCTAGATGGAAATATCTGACCTCTACAAACACCCAACACTGACTACTCTTTCGGGACAAAAGTGTCATATGTTACACACGCACACACACACACACACACATTTTTCTCTTACCTACTACCACGCCTTCCTGCGCCATTGTCCCTCTGTGGCCCCTTCTGTCTCCAAAAAAAATTGTACAAATGGCTCTGAGCACTATGGGACTTAACATCTGTGGTCATCAGTCCCCTAGAACTTAGAACTACTTAAACCTAACTAACCTAAGGACATCACACACATCCATGACCGAGGCAGCATTCGAACCTGCGACCGTAGCAGTCGCGCGGTTCCGGACTGAGCGCCTATAAGCGCTAGACCACCGCGGCCGGCTTTCTATCTCCCTCTGCTCCCCTCTACCTCTGTCTAGCCCCCCCCCCTCTACCACCCTATGCCCCTCCTCCTCTCTCTCCTGACTGCTTTGTAGGAGGCTATTGTCCAGGAAACAAAAGTAGTTCCACACTCACAGTAAGTATCATTGGTTTCCTCAAAAAAATCCCAAAACACTCCCACCTTTGAATCCCATTGTCGCACTTGAGTTCACTAACAAGGGGAGGCCGCCAATTGTGAAACTCAGATTCGATTCATACTGCGCATAATAAAAGCCCATGGCCAGAGGTGTAATGTGGCAAAGCACCAAGATGCACTTCTCAGCCGTTGTCGAGAAAATCGAGTTAAAAGAAACCGTTGCGGTGAAATACTCTCTACGATTAATAATTTTCTACAGCGTCGTGGCGCAGCGGTAAGCGCTCGGGTTCTTAATCCGAAGGTCGCCGCATCGAATCTCGCGCCAGGCAACCTTTTTTTTTTTTTTAGTATTTGTTTTTTGTAATTCAAATGTGTATATATATATATATATATATATATATATATATATATATATTTCACAAATGTTATTAATTGTCTTCATAATGTTAACCACTTATAGTTAACGGAAGACGTAGAAACGATATTCCGAAACGAATACGTATAGCGTAAGTCAAACGTTCGAATTAGAATAGAGACCCCACGAACACAAATTTGCTGTGGCAGGTATGAAATATAAACTCCGTTACTCGCTCGTTACACTTGGAGGACAGATGTTGAATGGACCGAAACGAGCCGCCGCATAACAGAGTAGTTGCCTGCTAACTTCGAAAGAAGGTAGATGCGGTCCGTAGCGCAACTTATAACATCGTCGAAAATCAGTGTGGACGGGAGAGCTTTGGTACACCCTGTTAAAAAAAAACGGAAAAATGGAGGCGGAACAATTGGAGAGCGATCCGCCTTCACCAACATGCATAAGCAATTCATTAATATATATATATATATATATATATATATATATATATATATATATATATATATATATATATTTGAATTACAAAAAACTAATAATAAAAAAAATTGCATGGCGCGAGATTCGATCCGGCGACCTTTGGATTACGAACCCGAGCGCTTACCGCTGCGCCACGACGCTGTAGAATGTCATTAATCGTAGAGAGTATTTCACCGCAACGGTTTCTTTTAACTGTCGATTTTCTCGACAACGGCTGAGAAGTGCATCTTGGTGCTTTGCCACATTACACCTCTGGCCATGAGCTTTTATTATGCGCAGTATGAATCGAATCTGAATTTCACAATTGGCGGCCTCCCCTTGTAAGTTCTGACCGTAAGGAATTAAGGCTAAGAGCGGTTTGCCTAGGTAACTTGGCTAGGGAACCCAACGGGAGGAAAAACAAACAAGAACTTAATAATGTTGTGCGACTGCGTTCTGAAAAGAAAGAAAATACTTCCCATTCTCTTCACTTTCGTGGTTGCTACATCGTATATGCCTCTTCATCAGTGTTTTGTAATACCCCCTTGATTGTATAACGTAATCTAACACTTGATTGTATAACGTAATCTAACACTGTATGTATAAATATCCTTAAAGCAATTGTGTATGTGATATGATGTCGTTTAGCGTACAGCATAAGGTGCTATGACATAAAGATTAAATGTTTAACACACTCTTCATTGGCTCCAAGGCGTGGAACGCATTTAGCGCTGTAGGCGATACTAAGTGCATTGGCTATCAACAGTGATAATCACTTTCATAATTCCTCTTGCAAGTACTTTAAGACTCAATCTACTTTCTTTTCGAGACAGACCCGTGTCGGTGGAGTTTCCGGAGTTGGGTGACGCAACAAAATGCCTCGTGCGCTTAAGTAGCGTCGTGGCCAGTAGCTGTACGATAGAGTGGAAGTAATGGCCCCAGAGTTAAGCCCTGCTCTGCTTTATTGGTGGTTGTTAAGAGGACATTCACCCCACCACCGGCCGCAAAGGCGACAGTACGAGGCACAACAGGAGATTGGGTACCAGCTAACACAGGTTTTACGGCCAAGCCTGTTCTTTTCTCGTCGGACGCAGTAAACGTGCATACTAACAGGAAGCTAAATACTAGCTGCATCAAACGGATTACTTTGGAAACCGCGCTGCCATAAAGCACTACTGTTCTGTAGAAAATTATGACCTCCATAAAAGCCAATTGCGTACTCGCAATAAAAGATTGCCACAGTGAGACATGTCCTCCATTGCAAAGACAACCATGTATCCATTCGATTACAGACAATGGTCACTTCCGCTGTCACAGTAGAGACAAGAAATCGCGACAGAGAGAATATCTTTTAAATGTTTATTTACTGACCCAACCACAAGCTATTTCACAAAAACGAGCATATTCAGAAAATTATGAGAAACAGTGGCTTAATTAGATATCACTTGTAACTAACCACGTTATCAACAACCCCCTTTCCCCTGCTGCTCACAGTGTGTCTCCTTTACCCCGTTGTATTGGTCCACTGACTACGAATATCTATGGAATGAACATTCAGATGCGAACAACAGGATTTTTATCGGCAACATGTCTCTCTCGAGGCTTCGGTTTGGTGTAAGGTCCGCCCGTAAGTGCTGCGCAGATTTTATTGACATTATGTCGCTATAACAGTAAGATCCCATCCAGAAATACCTAGAAATTAGTACATGTGTTTCATAGGCATCTTAACAACTTGCCCCAAGTTCTGGAATGGACTTGACTTAAAGCTTCTCTGCAGAAAATTAAGATTCTGCCGAAGGTGCATTTTAGGTTTAGTATTGACCTTGATCATATTTCCGCCCAAATACACCGTGTTTGGTTTTATAGTATGCAGTAAATTAGTGATTAATTCTTATATTGTTACAAGTTCTTTTTATATGAGTGTACGAGTTGCGACACAGACGCAACAAAATTGACAGAGGTCCAGGATTATTCCCCCTACAGACAACAATATTTTGCACCATGTAATTAATTTCGGTCTCTGATCACCAACTTCACGACTCGAATACAACCAATTTCTCAGTACAAAAATGGTTCAAATGGCTCTGAGCACTATGCGACATAATTTCTGAGGTCACCAGCCGCCTAGAACTTAGAACTAATTAAACCTAACTAACCTAAGGACATCACACACACCATGCCCGAGGCAGGATTCGAACCTGCGACCGCAGCGGTCGCTCGGCTCCAGATTGTAGCGCCTAGAACCGCACGGCTACAGTTTCTCAGTCACATCTACCTAACACACATTCATTTATCTCTTTACAAAAAAATATAAAATTTTGAGCTACTTATTTCGCAGGTATGATGAACAAGTGTCTACTATTTTACAGCACAAATATTAAGTGAAAGGTATTTCAAGAAAATGATAACAATAAAACAAAGACAATCCACTCCTGACCGCACATGTGTACAAACGCACTCACACAGGGCTCTGCAAATTTCTCACTATCGAAACATCCCTCTGCAACGGTTATAAGCACACTTCGAGATATTTTTTATAGTAACAAAGTGCTCCTTTTTTTTACTTTCTGATACATGTTCATAAAGCTCATTCTGTTTCACTAATGGCACACATTCATGCTGCACATCATAGGTGCTGGTAGTACAGCTTCCTATTATAACTATTTAAAAGTGAGAATAATACTTAGGAAATCTGTACAATTTTAAATACGTGACTCAGACTGTCATATGCAAATCTTACCTACTGATGAACATTGTTCAGAATGTATATACCATTATTACACTAACGAATTTATTGTAGTGGCGCGGGTTGCTGATCAGTAGTCAGCCAAGGGTAGAGGAATGGCTACCTGGGCGTCAGGATGTGACATCGATGGGTGAGCATCCTAATGTCAGCGACGCTGGCGAAGACAGAGGATGCTGTCAGAAAATAAAAAGCGCTTATTGACAGCACATTCTATAAAGAAAATTGGTGCAGTAACAGTGGCCGGCAACCACTGAGGTGGCGGAATGTGACAAGGTTCTGAGCACTATGGGACTCAACTGCTGCGGTCATCAGTCCCCTAGAACTTAGAACTACTTAAACCTAACTAACCTAAGGACATCACACACATCCATGCCCGAGGCAGGATTCGAACCTGCGACCGTAGCAGTCGCACGGTTGGAATGTGACAACTAGAGCACTGGTAGCAGCTGGCAGGGTGATCTAGCTGAGGTAGGCGGTAACGAAACAGACCTGCAGAAGAGAGCTGCGAACATCGAGTGTGGATGGCAGTCCACGAGGTGGCTAGACTAAGTTGGTGTGGCCCTGGTCGATCCCAGGATCCCCAAAGTCGTTGGAGGGGTGGGTGCTGATGCGCTCTGAATGACCCTACCGGACTGGTCGCAGTTCGATGCCCAGGAGCATCAGGCGAGCTGGCTCTAGCAGGCCAGCGACTGCATCTTCTAGCAGAGCCTGGAGGGCGACGGGTAGTGCAGACATGGCATTGGCACCGAGGCTGGAGGCGGAGTCAGGAGCGGGACCGAGACACTGCACGGCTTCGTCGGTGGACACGTCACGTAGTGTGAAGCCCGAATGAGATTTACACTCTGCAGCGGAGTGTGCGCTGATACGAAACTTCCTGGCAGATTAAAACTGTGTGCCGGACCGAGACTCGAACTCGGGACCTTTGCCTTTCGCGGGCAAGTGCTCTACCGACTGAGCTACCCAAGCACGACTCACGCCCCGTCCTCACAGCTTCACTTCTGCCAGAATCTCGTCTCCTACCTTCCAAACTTTACAGAAGCTCCCCTGCGAACCCTGCAGAACTCGCACTCCTGAAAGAAAGGACATTGCGGAGACATGGCTTTCTTTCAGGAGTGCTAGTTCTGCAGGGTTCGCAGGAGAGCTTCCGTAAAGTTTGGAATGTAGGAGGCGAGATTCTGGCAGAAGTAAAGCTGCGAGGGTGGGGCGTGCGTCGTGGTTGGGTAGCTCAGTTGGTAGAGTACTTGCCCACGAAAGGCAAAGGTCCCGAGTTCGAATCTCGTCCGGCACACAGTTTTAATCTGCCAGGAAGTTTCAGCCCAGTATGGAGTCAGGACACGACAGGACAGATCTAACATCGAGTGACAACAATCAAGTCCCCAGTGCAAGGAACTTCGGCCGGGCGGGTAGCCAAGATATACCCGACCAGGTGGCGTAGTTGTGACAAAAAAGTCCCTCTTCCTGTCATGGACGACTGAATAGCGCTGCCCCAGAGGGTAGAACGGAGAAACCCGGCATGTCGTAAGACGGCCTGCAGCATACAGGATGCTGAGTTAGCTGTATTATAGACCCTGCCGCTGGAATAATTCCGTAACTGCCAGCTCAGCTTGTCCGGTTGTCGCGGCCCACTCTAACAGCTGACATTACTTTATCTATCACTGTTTTAGTAAATACAGTGCAATTCAGCCACATAAATTGGCACTACATTGTGTTGCAGTCTTCAGTCTGAAGACTAGTTCGATGCTTATCTTCACGCTGTCCTGTCATCTGCAAGTTTCTTTAGACCTGAATACCTAGTGAAACGTATTGACTTGGTGGATGAGTTCGTAGGGGTTTTCCATAAGTACAATAAACATAACAGATACGTATAACAAAGACTTAAGTCATCAATTATATATTATCTGTCATTATTTACAACAGTCTGCCAACGCCGGCCCAGGTGACCGAGCGGTTCTGGGCGCTACAGTCTGGAACCGCGCGACCGCTACGGTCGCAGGTTCGAATCCTGCCTCGGGCATGGATGTGTGTGATGTCTTTAGGTTGGTTAGGTTTAAGTAAGTCTAAGTTCTAGGGGACTGATGACCTCAAAAATTAAGTCTCATAGTGCTCAGAGCCATTTGAACCATTTTTGAGTCTGTCAATGCTGTGGTATCTTTTCGATTCCGCAACTGTAGGAATCACATGGTTTTGAGGCAAAGAACTCGTCGAGCCATGTTCGGAGCGCATTTTCATTCTGAAAGGAAATTTCTTGAAGGGTGTTCGATAGAGAGCGGAAAAGCTAAAACTCTGTGGGCGTAAGGTCAGATGAGTGAGATGGGAGCGGAATAACTTGCTAACCCAACTCCTATACAGAGTTTCTTGTCAGTCTAGCAGAATGCACGCGGGTGTTATTGTAGAGCAGCATCACTTCACGTAGTCTTCCTGGTCATTGTCCTTGGACTTCATCTCCAAGACGTCTCAGTTGTTGACAGTAAATGTCAACAGTTCAAAATGGTTCAAATGGCTCTGAGCACTATGGGACTTAACTTCTGAGGTGGTCAGTCACCTAGAACTTAGAACTAGTTAAACCTAACTAACCTAAGGACATCACACACATCCATGCCCGAGGCAGGATTCAGACCTGCGACCGTAACGGTCGCGCGGTTCCAGACTGTAGCGCCTAGAACCGCTCGGCCATTCCGGCCGGCAATGTCAACAGTGATGCTTACTTCTCCGGGAAGCAACTCGTAGTAAACCACACCGTCGTTGTTCCAGCAGACGCATAACATTACCTTTTGTGGATCCGCGGAAGTCTTTGTTCGGGGACTTAGTGCTTTGTTTGGGCTCAAACATTCCTTCACCTTATGTTAGCACAAAGATACCATTAATCGTCATCAGTGACATTGTCCGCCTCTGGTAGCTCAGTGGTCAGCGCGACGGAATCTACATCTACATCTACATCCATACTCCGCAAGCCACCTGACGGTGTGTGGCGGAGGGTACCTTGATTACCTCTATCGGTTCTCCCTTCTATTCCAGTCTCGTATTGTTCGTGGAAAGAAGGATTGTCGGTATGCCTCTGTGTGGGCTCTAATCTCTCTGATTTTATCCTCATGGTCTCTTCGCGAGATATACGTAGGAGGGAGCAATATACTGCTTGACTCTTCGGTGAAGGTATGTTCTCGAAACTTTGACAAAAGCCCGTACCGAGCTACTGAGCGTCTCTCCTGCAGAGTCTTCCACTGGAGTTTATCTATCATCTCCGTAACGCTTTCGCGATTACTAAATGATCCTGTAACGAAGCGCGCTGCTCTCCGTTGGATCTTCTCTATATCTTCTATCAACCCTATCTGAGCAGTATTCAAGCAGTGGGCGAACAAGCGTACTGTAACCTACTTCCTTTGTTTTCGGATTGCATTTCCTTAGGATTCTTCCAATGAATCTCAGTCTGGCATCTGCTTTACCGACGATCAACATTATATGATCATTCCATTTTAAATCACTCCTAATGCGTACTCCCAGATAATTTATGGTATTAACTGCTTCCAGTTGCTGACCTGCTATTTTGTAGCTAAATGATAGAGGATCTATCTTTCTGTGTATTCGCAGCACATTACACTTGTCTACATTGAGATTCAATTGCTATTCCCTGCACCATGCGTCAATTCGCTGCAGATCCTCCTGCATTTCAGTACAATTTTCCATAGTTACAACCTCTCGATACAACACAGCATCATTCGCATAAAGCCTCAGTGAACTTCCGATGTCATCCACAAGAATGTCGTACCTAACGGCTGAGGTTCGATTCCCGGCTGGGTCGTAGATTTTCTCCACTCAGGAACTGGGAGTTGTGTTGTCCTTATCATTTCAACCCCATCGACACGCAAGTCGCCAAAGTGGTGTCAACTCGAAAGACTTGCACCAGGCGAACGGTGTACCCGACGGGAGGCCCTAGTCACACGGCATTTCCATCAGTGACAATACAGTCTACGACTGGTCGGTGAGCTAATTGATGACGAGCAAGCAGAGATGCACATATGTAGCTACCCGGTGATTTTTGTGACTTTGGCATAGAGCATGCGGTATCTATACACCCAACTCTGAGCCAACCCCGTTGCATTTAAATATCCCACGACGGTGAAACGTTCATAGTTCATCATATTTGCCAGTTCTGAAGTACAATGGCGTGGATCATTGTGGATTAATGCATTTAGACGATCTTCATCAAACCCCAAATGTCTTCCTCAAATTGGAGGTCACTAACGATAAAAGGATCCTCCTTAAAACGAGAAAACCATTATCTTGCCGTGTTCTGTTCACTTGCTTTTGCCCCATACACGGAGCAATTGTTCCTGGCTGCCACTGCTGCTGTCACTCCGCTATTGAATTCAAAGAGAACAATATGTCGAAAATGTTACGATTTCTCCACTTAAAACTCCATTTCCTAGCGTCCACAGCTCCTCTCACTATCTCAGATGACAAAATGACAATACTTAAAGTCAAATAGCAACAGTGAATTATAAATAAAAATGAAAATAGATAGAAAACTCACAGCAATCGGTATACCAATATGAAAAAAAAACTCGACGAACTTACGCACCAATCTAATACTTCCAATCACATGTCTAATCTTCAATACTCTACTTTAGAACCCCTACAACATTAAACTTCTTAGTACACAATGTCCCGATATTATTTAATACATTAAGAACTTCTTGCTAGTGTGATAATTGTGATTATAAGGGACCGGACTGAAAAGTAATGGTTCAAATGGCTCTGAGCACTATGGGACTTAACATCTATGGTCATCAGTCCCCTAGAACTTAGAACTACTTAAACCTAACTGACCTAAGGACATCACACAACACCCAGTCATCACGAGGCAGAGAAAAGAAAAGTAATGCCTCAGAATCTTTTGTGTGAAAATTCTTAAAAAATTTTTCAATAAAACATTCGTTATTAATATTCTAAATCTTTATTCTTCGTTTATATATATTTACAGCTCTCTGCCACTAGAGGGCAGCGAATTGTAGCGTGTAACGTGGCAGTGTGTATCGTAACTACGTTGATGCTTGAGAAACAGAACTTCAGAAAACTGAAAGCACGAATTCGCAGAGTTCTTTCACACTTGGAACACCCCCTCCTTCAGCATGACAATGTTAGACTACGCACGCGACACATGCATCAATCCGACGACTTTGGTTCGTTGTCATCGATCACCCTCCATTCAGTGCTGATTTAGCCCCACCAGGTTTCCATCTGTTTCCAAAACTTAAAGAACACGTTCGAGGACTTCACTCTCATAGTGACGAAACGATGCAAACAGATGCGAGGTTATGACTCCGTTCACGAAGTCGAATATTTTGCAGTGATGGAATGAACAAACTGGCCTCTGATTGAGAGTAATGTGTTGGCAGCCAAGGTAACTATGTTGACAAATAAATACCTAGACATGAAGAATAAGGATGTAGAAAATATGTGGAGTGTAAATAAAGTTTCTTTTATTTAAAAACCTTTGAATCTTCACATAAAAGATTCGAAGCCATTGCTTTTCAGAACGTTCTCGTACTTTTGTGGTATTTATTGTTGTAAGGATCCTGCCACCTTGTCTGGCTTCGTTACTAATTATTCTTCTCCATGTCAACAATGGGTTATTTCTTCACTACTATTATTTAATGATCGGTTGAGTGAAGTTCAACAATCAGAATAGATCGATATATCACTAATCACTTATTATGTTCTTTGTCAACAAGTACTATTGAAGCAACCTCAAAAATCATGACACGAGGGATCACTAAAACATCAACTTTCACGGGTGCTTAAATCTTGGACAAAATTCTGTGCGTACGAGTTACAGTTCAGTACTTTTCCGTCACGCGAATGGAATATTTAGTACACATTATACAACTTGGCGTTATGACAGACCATACCTGAAGACCCCATATTAACGACAGCCACAATGGCGCGCCCTCATAAACAAGCCACGGTGAAAATCGTTGCTCAGCACAGAGAAGTTTAACTGCGAGTTGTAGCCATAATTGTCGCACCTCACGAAGACTGTACACTCTAAAACCAAATATGGACCACGAAGGAATTATCCGAATGGGACGGAAATCGGTACATATGAAATATAGGTACAGACGAACATACGATGGTTCTCCAGAAAGTAATGCACCGCATTTTTTTGTTCTTCAACAATCCTTTATTGAACATAATGAGAATTACATGCACGAAAGAATGGTGTTTTTTATCAACAAATCCTATTTTTCAACGTAATCTCCATCCCGTTCTGTGGCCTTCCTCCAGCGCGAAACAACGGCGTGTATGCCCTGTCGGTACCAACCCTTGCCCTGGTGGCGGAACCAGTGCTTCACTGTGTGAATCACCTCCTCTTCGTCCTCAAAATATTGTCCACAAACGGCATCCTTTACTGTCCCAAACAAGTGGAATGACAGCATCAGCTCTCTGCAGTACGTCAGATGTGACAGCCGTGGATGGTCTCCCCGACTGCTGCAAATGTGGAGCTCCGCCGAACCTCCTTCTGATGACCCCACCCTCGGCGCCCAAGGACTAACTGTACTTGTGTCGACAGCAAGTGCTCCATAGACTTTGCACAAGCGTTTGTGAATATTCCCCACAGTTTCTTTCTCTGCAGTGAGTAATTCAATGACGGCGCGTTGCTTGTAACGTACAACAACTAGCCGGCCGCTGTGGCCGTGCGGTTCTAAGCGCGTCAGTTTGGAACCGCGTGACCGCTCCGGTCGCAGGTTCGAATCCTGCCTCGGGCATGGATGTGTGTGATGTCCTTAGGCTAGTTTGGTTTAATTAGTTCTACGTTCTAGGGGACTGATGACCTCATAAGTTAAGTCCCATCGTGCTCAGAGCCATTTTTAAAAACGCCATTTTGAAACTGCCCTGCAGCTACGCCATCTGTCGGAAGTGACGGAAACTTGGCGCGCTCACTCAGGAGACTTCAAATAATACAAACATAGCGTTCCGCTTTCATAGCGTTGTGTTCGGCTGAGTAAAAAAAATGCGATGCATTTTTTCTGGGCAACCCTCGTAGAATTACAATTTCAGAAAAATTGGATGATTGACTGACGAGAAAGAGTTTCACGACTTGAGCAAGTCAATAATGCACTGGGCCGCTTCTAGTCCGTATGAAAGCAGCATTGACTGACGGAGTTGTTAGATGTCTTCCTGACGGCTGTCGTTCCGAATACTGTCCAATTAGTGTGTTAGGTCGTCAAACACCCGAGTTGGTTGGAGGGCCTAACCCACAATGCTCCAAACGCTTTCAATTTCAGGGAGATCTGGTGACTTTGCAGGCCAGTCCCGCTTCGAACTGAGTCCAGACAACCAGTGAAGACGTGTCTGGGGGGCCGCAGTTCCATCAGATGGTCAAAGGTCTTCCAGATTCATTCTACTTGCTTTGTAGATTCCTCCTAAATACAGGACCCCAGAGCAATTTTTTCGTGCTTCGTCACAGATTTTAGTACCTTTTCTCGTGAATACTTATCTCTCTGACATTCTATGCGCTTACTTGTAAACAAATCAATTTGCTCAGCAATATCAGAACGTATAAAGAGGTAGAATCACTCTAATGTTTTGGCACTACGAACGACGCCAGGAAGATGGGTCGTAATATTGTGTGACCGTGTTCTATCATTACGTCGTGGAAATTACTTTCTCCAATTAGTCATTTCATGTTTTACCAGATAAAAACCATCACTGATCTTACCTTCATCGTTTTCATCTCCTTCCTACTCTGATGATGTGTCGCGATCACTGACAACAACAGCTTCATCTTCATCTCCATCATCGGAATCAGCTGTCCCCTCATCAAGTAGCGATCAACCAATGAACGCTCTTTGTCCCCTTCTCGTCCATAATAATCAAAATATAACAATATTTTCTATTAATTATGTGATAATGTATCATATTATGCAAATATACTCGCAAAAATGCAATGAAATAGCTACCTTGACTTCTTATTCTTATGGGACGAGAGTGGCGAGTTGGTGTTTCACGAACTCCAGCATGCTGAATCTTGTTTCAGCAGTATCTCACGAAGTCCTATTCTCAACTTAAGTTACGGAAAGACATTGGTACCATTCTACTGACCTCTAGAAGCACGTACCAGGAACCACAGATCAGTTGTAAGGTGGGAAAGTCATTTTGATTTTTGTAAGTTATCGATCCGCACGTTAGAGAGAGAGCAAGTTACGTTACTGTTAAACAATCTTTGGTCTTGTCGGAGCCCTATCTTTACCTCTGCGCAGTCTGAGACATTCTTAGTTGATGTGTGGCAGGTTCTGGACGTATTCATTAGTGCTGTGTTGACTTACGATTGTATCTATTAGATAAAGAAAGATTTATTGCAAAGGACAGCAACGATGAATGTGATGTAGATATTGAAAGAATATAAATTTTGAATAATGTTATCTTTTTTTGAAGGGAAAAAGTTTGATGTAAGGCTACAGCACTGTGCAGCTAATTTATCGCAGTGATTGGTGTCAACTAGTTAAGTTAGTTCACTTGCTCAGAGGTGAGAGGAAGAGCATCCAAACTTCCCTGCGTCGTGCATTAACATATCAAATGATTAAGCTGTTTACATTTACCCTTTTCAAATTATTGTTCACTTTGTTAAACATACTTTTGTTCAGACCAATGTTAGTGTGAAGATCACGCGAAGTTATCCTCTATCTACTTGAATACACATTTCATTCTGAAACTGTTGTCTTGGAATATCATTTCATAGGAATAGTTTCACTCCCCATGTCACTGTATAAAGAAGGTTTATCATTACGCATTACCACATTGCTCCACATGATAGGCAACGATTTTAATATTGTTTGGAAGTTTTAATTAAAAAATAGAAATCTAGCTTAGACGCTGCCAACTTGCTGTTTGCTGTTGCGCTGTTGAGAAATCTACAACAATGTTGTCAAGACGCGAAGTAAATGGAAATTTTGATGAGGGTCAGGTAATTGTTTTACTTCAAACAATCCTGTCGGAGGAATATCCACAACTGGGCGTTATAGCAGAGGTTGAAAATACCGCTTCAGTTGTAAGGTTCTTTTTATTTAGAACAAGACCGGTTTCGGGCTCTTATATGCCCATCATCAGGTGTTATACTGAAAATAAGCAAGAAAAAATGAAATGAACGTATGGCATTTATTGGCCGGAATATCCCCTTCGGGGTTCGGCCGCCATTTTGGAAGTCTTTTTAGTTGACGCCACTGCGGCGACTTGCGTGTCAATGAAGATGAAAATGATGATGGACACATAACACAGAGTCCCCTGCCGAGAATCGAACCCGGGCCCCCTTGCCTGGTAGGCGGTAACGCTATAGCTGCGCTACAGAGACGGGACCGGAGGTAGTAATAGTCTTTAAATGCAGTAATATTTGCTTGCCACTCGTGGAAAGGGAAAAACATTCATTGTATTTTACGGTTTATATACAAATTTTATGCCCCCGGCTTCCAGTCAGTTCTGTACTGCCCTGTTCAATATGTCCTTCACCATTCATAATGTACTTCTAACGTTTTTCATGTAACTTTCTATGTAATGGTTTTTTTCTTCATTTTGAATGTAAATCACTAATACAAATTGTAACGAGCGGGCTAATAGCCCAGCGTTCGTCTTCCCGTCAACAGACGACAGTACCTTTGCCACTTGGGTTTACCAGTTTCGTTCCCCCTTCGCGTACGCAACATAGTGCTCTGTGGTCGCTGGTAATGCACTACGTCCTGCATTCGTCCACCGCGGCGCTCGGGGTCACAGTTTCTTGGTTGGCTGGTTGGTTTGGGGGAGCGGACCAAACGGCGAAGTCATCGGTCCCATCGGGTTAGGAAAGTATGGGGAAGGAAGTCGGTCGTGCCATTTCAAAATAACCATCCCGGCATTTGCCTGAAGCGATTTAGAGAAATCACGGAAAACCTAAATCAGGATGGCTGGATGCGGGTTTTGAACCGTCGTTCTCCCAAATGCGAGTCCAGTGTGCTAACCACTGCGCCACCTCGCTCGGTATGGTCACGGCACGAAGTGTAAGTGTACTGGTGTTCATTACATACACTCCTGGAAATTGAAATAAGAACACCGTGAATTCATTGTCCCAGGAAGGGGAAACTTTATTGACACATTCCTGGGGTCAGATACATCACATGATCACACTGACAGAACCACAGGCACATAGACACAGGCAACAGAGCATGCACAATGTCGGCACTAGTACAGTGTATATCCACCTTTCGCAGCAATGCAGGCTGCTATTCTCCCATGGAGACGATCGTAGAGATGCTGGATGTAGTCCTGTGGAACGGCTTGCCATGCCATTTCCACCTGGCGCCTCAGTTGGACCAGCGTTCGTGCTGGACGTGCAGACCACGTGAGACGACGCTTCATCCAGTCCCAAACATGCTCAATGGGGGACAGATCCGGAGATCTTGCTGGCCAGGGTAGTTGACTTACACCTTCTAGAGCACGTTGGGTGGCACGGGATACATGCGGACGTGCATTGTCCTATTGGAACAGCACGTTCCCTTGCCGCTCTAGGAATGGTAGAACGATGGGTTCGATGACGGTTTGGATGTACCGTGCACTATTCAGTGTCCCCTCGACGATCACCAGTGGTGTACGGCCAGTGTAGGAGATCGCTCCCCACACCATGATGCCGGGTGTTGGCCCTGTGTGCCTCGGTCGTATGCAGTCCTGATTGTGGCGCTCACCTGCACGGCGCCAAACACGCATACGACCATCACTGGCACCAAGGCAGAAGCGACTCTCATCGCTCAAGACGACACGTCTCCATTCGTCCCTCCATTCACGCCTGTCGCGACACCACTGGAGGCGGGCTGCACGATGTTGGGGCGTGAGCGGAAGACGGCCTAACGGTGTGCGGGACCGTAGCCCAGCTTCATGGAGACGGTTGCGAATGGTCCTCGCCGATACCCCAGGAGCAACAGTGTCCCTAATTTGCTGGGAAGTGGCGGTGCGGTCCCCTACGGCACTGCGTAGAATCCTACGGTCTTGGCGTGCATCCGTGCGTCGCTGCGGTCCGGTCCCGGGTCGACGGGCACGTGCACCTTCCGCCGACCACTGGCGACAACATCGATGTACTGTGGAGACCTCACGCCCCACGTGTTGAGCAATTCGGCGGTACGTCCACCCGGCCTCCCGCATGCCCACTATACGCCCTCGCTCAAAGTCCGTCAATTGCACATACGGTTCACGTCCACGCTGTCGCGGCATGCTACCAGTGTTAAAGACTGCGATGGAGCTCCGTATGCCACGGCAAACTGGCTGACACTGACGGCGGCGGTGCACAAATGCTGCGCAGCTAGCGCCATTCGACGGCCAACACCGCGGTTCCTGGTGTGTCCGCTGTGCCGTGCGTGTGATCATTGCTTGTACAGCCCTCTCGCAGTGTCCGGAGCAAGTATGGTGGGTCTGACACACCGGTGTCAATGTGTTCTTTTTTCCATTTCCAGGAGTGTATTTATTTACCCAGGTATTCAAAAATGTTCAAATGTGTATGATGTCTTATGAGACTTAACTGCTAAGGTCATCAGTCCCTAAGCTTACACACTGTTTAACTTAAATTATCCTAAGGACAAACACACACACCCATGCCCGAGGGAGGACTCGATACTCCGCCGGGACCAGCTGCATAGTCCTTTCCCTCTTCTCTTACTGTCTCCTCTAACTATCCTTTCATCTTTCCTCAAAACGAAAAACACAACAAAATGCATATGCACACCGTCATGCCGTTCCATACCTCCACGTCACAACTCGTCACACCGCCACGAGGAAGACGAATCGCACCAGTGCTACAACTTCCTAATCACGTCGAGGGTCCACCCTCGCCTGTGCAGCGTCAGCCGCACAGTCCTTGACTGCAGCGCCCTAGACCGCTCGGCTAATCCCGCGCGGCTTACTCAGGTAGTCGTCCGTAGTACTGTCTGGTGTCACTTTGCCATTGACTTGTGTGTTATAGAAGCTTGCCCGACCGCTGGTTTCTAAAATCTTGTATGGAACTGAGTGTAAAAACTATTATTAGCTCCGGTCACTAGTTTATTTCCAGTATAAAACCTGATGATGGGCATATAAGAGTCCGTAACCGATAGTTTTCAAAATAAAAAGAACCTTACAACTGAAGTATTTTCGACCTCTGCGTTTTTACTTCGGCTGCGTGTTTAATATAAAGAAAAGTTGTTTTCAGACCCGTTACGGTTCATTTGAAATTAGGTTCTGTTTAGTGAAAGGTAAGCATACAAGTTTCAGGTGAATAACAGTTTGTGGGTACATATTTTGATAATATGCTGACTTTTTATAGAGTGGGAGGTAAGTTTGGGCTAAATTTCATACAGAAACACACAGTGGGGGACTTACACAGTGTAACATGCCATCCAACAATTAACTGTATGAATTCGCTGTAAGGGATGTACCAAACCCCGACACACACTGCCAGGTTAAGTTCTGAAGGGCGTTGGATATGGAAACACAGCTACTTACAGCAATGTGCTTCACACACGATGTTCATTCGGGACCTATTCTGAAAATACTGTTTAGTGTTATCTGTGTAATATTGACCATAGCATCTTGTGGCGTCTGTGGTGTATGCCCAGATAGGATCGCAGCGAGCGGTGCGTCAGTCGACAACGGCAAACCTGGGCAGCGGAAAGGCCGACTCCGGGCGCTTTGTGCTGTCCCGACCACTTGCCGCCGGCGCGTCCCCAGATAACATCTGCCAGCGAGCGCCGGCAAGTTGGCGCTGACGGCGCCAGATAGCGCGCACAATGCCGGCCGGCCCACAGCCGTGCAACGCAGCCGCAGCCGCAACCGCAACGGTCCCACCGCTGGAGTGGTCAGGGCGATCCCCAACAGCAGAGTCGGTACCGTGGAGGTAGAATAAGGGGAGATGGCGCTACAGACTTCCGCTGTACGTTGTTTTGAAGTCAGTGGTCGGGGTCTTCCGCCATCTTGGATCCCCCAAAACATTAGCAGACGAGTGTTTACAATTGCTTCTTGTTCGTTATTTCTGTCGTGTGCACGCGATATTTATTTTATATAGTAAATGTTACACTATTTTAGTGAACAACACAGCACAAGGAACGCAACTTCAAACGTTTTTCTGCTCCTAAATGCGTATTCGATACAGTAATTCGACACGAAAATATGACTCTTCTGGCCTCAGTACAGTAATTCCTTTTTGTTTATACACTTCGAATAACCGAGGAGAGAAGTATGTGCTATGAAAAGCGTGCTTTCGTAATCCATTTCTATTCACTTTCATTGTGTTTGTGCCGATAATTGCTAAAGCCAGAACTCCAAAAGCAATGGTTGATAGTTTAGAGGCACCGATTTGTATTCGTTGCATTTTACAGTCAAATGCAAATTTTCAATGTTCAAGTTTGCAAGAAACTTACCTTATATCCTTTGGTGTCCCATAGATGTATGCAGGGATGATATAAACAAGCCAGCTGTCATGTCAACAAAGTAAAAGATTCGTTAAATTACGAAGGAAAAGAATGGAATTTAAAATTGTCAGGCACATTGCAGTTTACACATCTGCTTTGTTTTTAAATTGTACCTACCAAGTGACATTCAGTGTGGCAAATAACAGCAATTTACAGGGTGACACGACGACACAGTGACTAATGTAATGATCTAAATAGCCTGGACTTAAATAGGGAAATTTGCTTCAACAAATATGTAACTCTTCATTTACTTATAATTTAACCACTGTAACAGGTGTTCCACACATTTTACTGAAGATTTAATTAACTACGTGTAGTTACATTAATTTCATATTAAATTATCGCATTTTAAAACGTCAGTCCCATTTCCAGGATATTTCTTGTCAGGACTTTTCAGTTACTTGGGAATAACCATACAATGAAAACCAAGTGTATTGCTTATCTCCCGAGAGCTCTTCGCGTTGGATTGATTGTAAATCTTAAGTCAAATCACAGAAATAAAACCATACTGTAAAACTTTACAATGCATCAGAATTTCAAGTATATATAACAAAATAGCGCTTAAATATCCACTTACGAATGAAATGTGATTTGTTTAAACTTTAGACTACAATCAGAACGATTAGTACACCCTAAGCGACGCAAGCCGGCATTTTTTATGAAAACACTTCACGACTACACGGAATCAAAACACCAGAAGCGAATGTTTTGGGGTAGGTAACATGGCGGATCTTCACTTGGGTCGGCTTCACGTCTGTGACGCCATGACAACTCCTCTTATTTTTACCTCCATGGTCGGTACCCTAGCGTAAAGCTGCCACTCTCTGCTTTCCTCCCTTCCTCTCTCTTGTAGCTAGGGTCCTAATTTCAAGTACTGGTTTGATGCAGTTCTCTGTACTTCCCACACAGTCAACATGGCTTTGGAAAACATCGTTCCTGTGAAACACAACTAGCTCTTTATTCACATGAAGTGTTGAGTGCTATTGACGAGGGATTTCAGATCGATTCCGTATTTCTGGATTTCCGGAAGGCTTCTGACAGTATACCACACAAGCGGCTCGTGGTGAAATTGCGTGCTTATGGAATATCGTCTCAGTTATGTGACTGGATTTGTGATTTCCTGTCAGAGAGGTCACAGTTCGTAGTAATTGACGGAAAGTCATCGAGTAAAACAGAACTGATTTCTGGCGTGTCCAAGGTAGTGTTATAGGCCCTTTGCTGTTCCTTGTCTATATAAACAATTTGGGAGACAATCTGAGTAGCCGTCTTCGGTTGTATGCACATGACGCTGTCGTTTATCGACTAATAAAGTCATCAGAAGATTAAAACAAACTGCAAAACGATTTAGAAAAGATATCTGAATCTTGCGAAAATTGGCAGTTGACCCTAAAGTGTGAGCTCATCCACATGAGTGCTAAAAGGAACTCGTTAAACTTCTGCTACACGATAAATCAGTCTAATCTAAAAGCCGTAAATTCAACTAAATACCTAGGTATTACAATTACGAACAACTTAAACTGGAAAGTTCAAATCAAGTCGCTCTGAGCACTATGGGACTTAACTTCTGAGGTCCCTAGAACTTAGAACTACTTAAACCTAACTAACCTAAGGACATCACACACATCCATGCCCGAAGCAGGATTCGAACATGCGACCGTAGTGGTCACGCAGTTCCAGACTGTAGCGCCTAGAACCGCTTGGCCACTCCGGCCGGCTAAATTGGAAGGAACACGTAGAAAATGTTGTGGGGAAGGCTAACCAAAGAGCGCGTTTTATTGGCAGGACGCTTATGTAACCTACTAAGGAGACTGCCTGCACTACGCTTGTCCGTCCTCTTTTAGAATACTGCTGCGCGGTGTGGGATCCTTACCAGATAGCACTGACGGAGAACATCGAAAAAGTTCAAAGAAAGGCAGCACGTTTTGTGTTATCGTGAACTATGGGAGAGAGTGTCGCAGAAATGATACAGGATTTGGGCTGGAAATGAGTAAAAGAAAGGCGTTTTGCGTTGCGACGGAATCATCTCACGAAATTCCAATCATCAACTTTCTCCTCCGAATGCGAAAATGTTCTGTTGACACCAACCTACATAGGGAGGAACGATCACCACTATAAAATAAGGGAAATCAGAGCTCGTACCGAACGATATAGTTGTTCATTCTTTCCGCGCGCTATACGAGATTGGAATAATACGGAATTGTGAAGCTGGTTCGATGAACCCTCTGCCAGGCACTTGGAAGTGATTTGCAGAGTATGCATGTAGATGTAGATGTAGATGTCCTACACTATCCTCTTCAGTCTATATCACTTCTTGTACCTACATCCATTTCAATTAGTAATATATAGTAAATATACAACTCTTGACAGTAGCTAAACAGAAATGTTAATTTACACAGCTGATCTACAGCATCTAAATTGCTGCCGATATTTTAAAGATGTATTATGGGTTGCTGTGTTTAGTTCATAGAGTTTTTCCATATCTTCAACAAACAAAACAAATACACATGACTTTAGTAATATATTCTACGTCACTATTTACAATAGTCGCCCAATGCTGGGGTAACTTTTAAATTCCGTGACTGTTGAAATCTCGTCGTTTTGAGGCGAAAAACTCGTCGAGCCCTGTTCGCAGCATCTGGATCATGGGGTCCAGGGTTTGATTCCCGGCCGGGTCGGCGATTTTATCCGACGGATAACTGGATGTTTGTGTTGTCCTCATCATTTTATCATCATTCGGGAAATACCGAGACTGGAAATGGAAAGATTTGGAACTTGTACGGGCGCTGATGTTCACGATGTTCAGCGCCCCACAAACCAACATCATCATCATCATCATCATGTTCGGAGACCATTTTCATCCAGAAAGGAAGTTTCTTGAAAATGTTCGGAAAACGTGAAAATCTGAGGGCGCAAGATCAGGTAAGCAAAGGCGGGTGGCGAGGAATGAACTCTCAACCCAATTCCTGTTTTATGTTTTTTGTCAGTCTCGCAGAATGTGGGCGGGCGTTAGCGTGCAGTAGCATCAATTCACGTAGTCTTCCTGGTCTTTGCTGTTGGGTTGCAGGTCTTAGTACGGGGGAATTGCTGCTTCATTTTGGCTCAACTATTCATTTCTTTTCGTTATGTTATCATGTAGACACCATTTCTCGTCTCCAGTAACGATACAGGATAGGAATAGTCGGTGGTGTTCACGAGCCAATTAATAACGAGCATGCAGACATGTACATATGGCCGCCCGCTGGTTTGTGTACCTCTCGCTTTTAGAGCATGCGGTACCCATACACCAGATTTCTGAATCTTCCCACTGCATGCAAATGTCGCACAATGGTACAATGATCACATTTAATCACATTTTCCAGTTTTAGAGGACACTGACGTGAATCTTGGTGGTTTATTTGTTTTAGATGATCTTCATCAAACCTCTAATATCTTCCTGACCATAGAGAGTCACTAATGCCAAAACGATCCTCCTTAAAACTACAAAACCATTATCTCGCCGTGCTCTGCCCAAAGGCATTATCTCCATACTCGGCGCAAATGTTTCTGGCTGCCTCCGCTTCTGTCACCCCTGTATTGAACTCAAACAGAAGAATGTGTGGGAAATTTTTCGATTTCTCCACTTGACACTCAATTTTCTAGCGTCCACAGTTCAACACCCTCAGTGGCATTGTAGCGAGAAGGAAGTACCGGTACTTGTCTGGGCAGTATCACTAACCTGGTGTCTTGCTGCTTTGTAAGTCCCTCGTAGCACAGTAGTAGCGCTCAGTCGCCAGGTTCCATCTAGTTGATGATCCTGCTGAAGTGGAGTGTTTAGGGATGCCAGTTGTTAATTGTCAACAACGTTTGTACTATACTTGTTTTAATAAAGAAATTGCTTTGTCGCACACGTCACAGAATCAGAATTTGCAATATGGTGGCTCGGGGCTACGCCGTTATATTCGACCCTTTACCACATTAACACAGTTTTCTGACTTTACATAATGATACTGCCCACGACACGTGCCGTTCTGATAACTAATAACTTCCCTTTATATCTTGTTTAACAGCTGAAGTATGTACTCACGACCGTTCTTTTAGAGCCGCCCCAGTTACTCGACAGTGCGGTTTGAGTGGCTTCTCGCGACTAACTCCCCTGTCTTCCCGACGGACAAGAGAGACCCTACATTTCTCCCTCAGCCAATAGGGACACTTCGCATCCAAACTTTCATCCAATGGGCGTTCAGATCGCTCTTTCCAGGCGGATCTGACGTCACGTTTGCGGACATTGTCTCGGATTGTAAGATCCTACTCCCAAATAGTCTGATCTTGTCGTTACTAAGGTTGCACAACATTGCATGCTATGATTTCATCTTTAAAGCTCTTTTCTGTCGCTTGATTGTTAAGTGTACATGTAGCGTGGCTGCTACTGAGCATTCCCGATCGCATAAATATGCATAATACCTGGCTTAAACACGTGAAGGGAAGACACATATGCATTACAACAGCACTACTCACTATCTCCAGATGGCAAGATGACAATGTGTGAAATAAAATAGCAACAGTGAACTACAAATAGAAACGACAATCGGTAAAGGAACCCATAGACACTGGAATACCAACATACAAAACAAAAATGCTACGAACTAACGTATCATCCAACAAGTAAAAACTGAATACGTGTGACGACAAAGAAGATGGGTGAAAGCCCGGAAAACTTATTAGCGTGAACACAAATCAAAGTACATTAAAAAGTGGCTGGTAGCTGTATTTCTTAAAATAATAAAATCATTTATGATACCTTTCTACTGAATTTGGCGCTTTCGCATTCTTCATTCCTATTTTGTCTTCCAGTTCAAAAATATCGATGGTCAATCTGTTGAGTCCTAAGGCGGGACCATCAGAAGATAATACCAAAAGTATTACAGTATGTATCGATCAAATCCCAGAAAGCAACAATATGGTGATGGAATAGTTATTTTCTAAGGAAACAAGACAATTTTATGATACATCGCCTTGAGCGACAAGTTCATTACGATAAATCCTTCACAGACAGTTCAAAATGAATATTTTCATCAACAGTCTGCACCTAGTCAAGAAACTCGTAGAGGTCTACATAAACTACTTACATCAGACGAGAAACATGCGAAATAGCAGCTGCACGTTCTCCACGGCGTGTCAGAGTATCGGCGTAAGTTTTCAGGGCTTGGAATACACAAAAAACAGAAAATTTGATTTTCTCATCGTATTTGCTTGACAGACGTTGTGCATAGTACAGTTACAGATTGGGTTATTAGAATAGAAACAAGAAATTTAATGTAAGGGTGCAGAGTCTCAGACGGTAACACAATAAAAAGTTCTCGGATTTCCAGCCGCGTCGAGTGATGAGAAAAACGCGAACTGTCGGCCAAGCACTTTTGGCCAAGTGGTATAACTGCCATTGGACTACTGGTATGCCCTTATGCATGCTAGCTCCGACTATGACGTCACTAGTGGTCGTGGAATCGCTGTACGTAGACATACGTTGATCAGCTTTTGATGTGTCCGCTTCGACTTCGCAGTCGCTTGATATCAGGCCACGCTCAGCTGATCGCTGTCTCTATCAAGGATGTTACCAGTGATTTTAATTTCAATGGCTTCTTGAATTATACAGTCCCAGAAGCCGCTAGTGTGAACCAAGACGGAGGTTTCGCCAAATTTTATCCGCTTACCGTTAACCAAAGCGGATTTCTCGGTGTAGCGTAGTCGATAAAACCCCTCACGCTCCTTCCTGCATTGTTTGCATCGATCACGAATGGTCAGGCGCTGATAACATGCCCCTTGAGCTGAGCCACGTACGCAAGGTCTTCTGTAACAATGGCTATATAGTTCATCAAATAAGTGAAGTGATTTCAACCAAGAATCGGCCGTGCCCTTTCTATGGAACCATCCCGGCATTTGCCTGAAGCGATTTAGGGAAATCACGGAAAACCTAAATCAGGATGGCCGGACCCGGATGTGAACCGTCGTCCTCCCGAATGCGAGTCCAGTGTGCTAACCACTGCGCCACCTAGCTCGGTCTTCTGAGAACACCTAGGGTCTACAAGATCTCTTCCGGATGTGGCCTCTCTTACGTCAGACAAACAGTACACATTGCGGAACAAAGCAGGAATGAGCATCAGTGGTTTTATACTGGTAAGCTTAAAATCATGCTCTTACTTGACTAAACATTAAAGATCCATTCCTTTACGACCTACATAATTCATTATTTTTAGAAATGATTTCAGTAACATTTTCCAGTTATTCAGTTACATTTTGTTGTTTCACAGCTCTCTCTCTCCACCGCTCCGGTGCATTTTAGTGTACGGGTGGGTGTAACTGTCATTCACTTACATCGAAAATTAATAAAAACAGTGCCCGACCCAATAATAATGACAGTCGTTGTGTATTTGTTTCAGGTAAGTATTTAAATATTGATGCCATTCCACTCCATCTGGCGCCCAGTACGTAACTGGCTATAGCTTAAAAGAACAAGCTTATTGCTACCTTTGTAGAAAGCACACTTCGGTGTACACACCAGAGCAGCTATTCAGCGTCTCGATCGCCAGGTCTGGGTCACGGTCGATTTATTCGCTTTGCTCTCCTCCGCTGAATGGAGCAGCCCTTTGCGCCGGTGGACGGGCATTTTGACGCCGTGATGGAGTAGGAGCACCTGGCGCCTGCCAAAGCCGGCCTCCCCAGCCCCGGTGTCTGCAGAGGCGCTCCCAGGAGAGCGTGCCCACCTCTCCCCCACTCCATACCCCCCCTCACCCTACCAGTCACTCTCCCCGGGGAAGGACACTCAACGCGCTGTCGTGTCTCTCTTGCTGACGCCCTTTCTGCCTCTCGAGTTTCTTGGCAGGAAGTAAAGAAAGAGACAAGCGGCAACTGTCGAAGAACTCTTTTTAAGCCCTTGAGGAACCGGGCCGTTCGAGTGGACGCACTACAGGTTTTCAACCCCTAGTAGTTGCAAGATTTAGCCCATTCAAACATAATTATAAAATGGGCTTATGACGCGAAACCTAGGTTGTGGAGTAACCATAGTAATATGGAGAAACAAAGCAAAAAACGTTTGTTTACTTAATTATACTGTAGAAGTTAACAATTTCGACTGATGGCAGAAGAGTTAAGCTGTTAGAAATGTTTTACTTTTTATTTTATTTATTTAACTTGATCTGATTGGGGCCATCAGGCCTCTTACAACGCATCAGGGTATCACACATACATACATACATTTTTGAAATCGTAGTTTCCTAAAAAATAACAAGCTTAATATAATAAATAATGCTAGAATGATTTTAGTGCCTGAAGCGGGAATGTAAGTAAATAGTACTCATCATGAGCTAATGAAGTCAAGAGCGGTAGTACTTGTACGACTGCAACTGCTGACATTAATAGTGATATTCATTATAATGATAATAGTAACAATAATAGTATGAAAACAATAATAAATGGCAGGTATACAAAAATAATTTATAGGTGTACAACATAGATCTTTTCTGATGTAGTGAGTTCTGGGGAAAGGAAATTTAAGGAGATTGCATCAACTAAGAACACTGGAAAAAGATGAAGATCTGGTTGGAAGAAGGATGTACAAGAGTAATGAGTGTGCAAAGAGACAATGGTAATCCGTATTGTTGCCTTAGTAGATATACCATTAACTGTCTTCTGAAAACATTACATTACATTACTAAATGGTTCAAATGGCTCTAAGCACTATGGGACTTAACATCTGAGGTCACCTAGACTTAGAACTACTTAAACCTAACTAACCTAAATATATCACACACATCCATGCCCGAGGCAGTATTCGAACCTGTGACCGTAGCAGCAGCGCGGTTCCGGACTGAAGCGCCTAGAACCGCTCGGTCACATCGGCCGGCCATTACAACACACACACACACACACACACACACACACACACACACACACACACACACACACAGAGAGAGATAGACACAGACACGCAGTACTTGTAGTATTACGAATACTGTAATAAGGCATGCGGTAAATTAATAAAAAGATAAAAACTGTTTTCTGACGCTGTAGATGTTATCCAATTCTCTAACGTAACGTGGGATATTATTCTAGACTCGAATATCTGTTGCTGAGGACTTCGAGGAAGTGGCTGAACGATGGAGAGAAAGCATTTTTCTCTAATGGAAACAGGTGTTTCTGCCATGTTGGTTAGATAACAGCGTTAGGCTCCAGGGGAGATATGAGGGACTGCGTCATCTTGCAGCCAGGATAGCTGGGCATATGATGGTGAAATCTGATCAAAGAGTCGAGGATCACAGATATAACAAACACAGTCATTTATAACCAGTTCCACGCTCCGTGAGCTTTCCTGAGAAAGGCCTTGCAGTATAACATCGCTGTAAGTTAAGTACGTAAGGAGTTACTGTGCACATTCTGATAAGCGGACAAGTAATTACAGATACAATTCACGGTATTTTGCCTCATTACAGATGATGAGACAGTTATGACTGGCCATTCAAAATATACCCAGAACGAATAAACTTATCGAGGTGAAGTTTATGCTTGTTATGTTAACCGGGGGCCTAGAAGCGACGGAGAGGCTCGGTCCACGCCGCAGCTGCAGTGGTCCGCAACCCCACGACGACTACCACAGTCCTCTTCACCCATCCAGCACACACCGAACCCAGGGGTATTGTGCGGTTCGGCCCCCGGTGGACCCCCCAGGGAACGTCTCACACCAGATGAGTGTAACCCCTATGTTTGCGTGGTAGAGTAATGGTGGTGTACGCGTACGTGGAGAGCTTTTTTGCGCAGCAATCACCGACATAGTGTAGCTGAGGCGGAATAAGGGGAACCAGCCCGCATTTGCCGAGGCAGATGGAAAACCGCCTAAGAACCATCCACAGACTGGCCGGCTCACCAGACCTCGACACAAATCCGCCGGACGGATTCGTGCCGGGGGCCGATGTTCCTTCCCACCCGGAAAGCCGTGCATTAGACCGCACGGCCAACCGGGCAGGCAAGATTATATTTACTTGTAGCTAAGAAAGTGGTCGATTCTAATGAAATGAAGTAATTCCAACGTTTGTAATTGTCAAAAGTTCTCTGACAAAAGTGTGGCTCAAAACAGTTCTAGCTGTAATTTTTTAATTTGTAATAGCTTTTAGTAATTTCATGTATATAATGTTGTGACTTGGCAAGACAACCAAGCCACTCTGAGGAAGCCGAAAGGCACGCGTTTAAGCTCACGCAGGCTGGCGTGAGGTCTGGAACAGTTAAAGGAATAGAGACTAGCAAAAAAGGTACGTAGCTTCTGGAATACTTAACTTTAATCCATAATTGGTGAACATCGGTCTGATGGTACATGCATCACAAGATAAATAGCAAATGATAATGGCGCCTTGCTAGGTCGTAGCAAATGACGTAGCTGAAGGCTATGCTAACTATCGTCTCGGCAAATGAGAGCGGAATTTGTCAGTGAACCATCGCTAGCAAAGTCGGCTGTACAACTGGGGCGAGTGCTAGGAAGTCTCTCTAGACCTGCCGTGTGGCGGCGCTCGGTCTGCAATCACTGACAGTGGCGACACGCGGGTCCGACGTATACTAGCGGACCGCGGCCGATTTAAAGGCTACCACCTAGCAAGTGTGGTGCCTCGCGGTGACACCACATATAACATCATTGTACTTCCTATCTCTAAGTTCTCCGACAAAAATGTGGGTCAAAAAAATTTCATAATGTGTATCAAAAAATCTTCGCAGTCTATAACAGCTTTTCAAGTTTCTTTATGTGAAACACCCTTGCACTTCCTGTGGCTAAGTTCTTTGACCATAACCTACATGTTTCTGTATGAGCAACATCTTTACAACTGCTACGTCGAAGTTCTTTGACCACAGCCCACATGTTTGTATGTAAACACAGTGTATTTCACGAGTGCACATCGTAATAGTGCAACATACAGCTAAACTTTATGAAACTGAAGTATGGACGCGAAAATGATAATAAGTGTGTGACTAATTGAAAAAACGGTTACCACAGCGTAACTATAATAATGATGCTTCATCGTTATATAAGTACAGCTGTATTTTCGACAAATGCTGCCTTACCACTTACAATTGTCCCACTTGTATCTGTTTAGTCACCAGCAAATAATTTTTTTTGTGTTTATACAGTGATCTCCAGCATATAAACATGTATATGAATGTATAAACACCTGAAGATGGGCGCAAGCCCTAAACCGGTCGTGTGACAAATAAATAACCTTTTATTGTGACTGGTAGTAGAAATTTGTTTTTAACTATATTTTTTTTTCTATGGGACAGGAAAGAACGTTCCAAGATGACTTCAACGACACAGTACGCGCCTAACTTGATCAAATTATAAGAAGATAATAGCGCCGCAGGCCATTGTTCTGTCCCCAGCTTTCTCGTCCATTTAAGGTGGGAGGTGGGGGGCTCTCACGGACATGTCTCCGTTTCGTTGTCGCCGGAAAGGATCTGGATTTCCTGGCGGCAGTGTCTAGTGACACAAGTGTGCATTGTAGAGGGCGCAGTTGTCCCTGCCATTGCCCGAGGCAATAGGATACGCCCAGACTGGAGGCCACAATAACTGCAACCAATGCGCGCATGAACGTGGGCTTCCCACAGTACCAGGGAACGAAGACTCCAGATGCTCTGAGCAGCACTGTGAACGCCCAGGAATGGCCAACAGTGCAGTGAAGACAACACAGGTCGCAGAGGAGGAAAGAAGATCCCCGATGAACTTCGAAGAAAGCTGCGAGAAGATGAGGCGAAGTGAGAGAAGACGACGATAACACCAGCATTTATGGCCAGGTTTCCCCTAGCTATAAAGTGAATACCAAAACTATCTACAAGAAACGTTTCAAATAGATTCCCAACTTCTCCCCCATACCCATGCATCAACTGAAATCGACAATGAAGAAGTAAAACGAAATAACGTTCCTATCTATGACTGAAGAGAGCAGTCACGCCCTGAAACAGCCTGTCCTCCTCCATAAGAGGCCTGCCTGTGACAGCTGGGCGAGGATCACCAGTTTTATTTGGCCTTCACCTTGATGCGTTGGCGAATGTGATGGGACTCCACCATGTTAGCCAAGTACAGAAATACAGTCTTTTGTCACAAGACGTAGTGTAGCTATTAGCAAATCCATATTCTGCTAACAGTCATTGGATCTCGACCAGCCGGCCGAAGTGGCCGTGCGGGTAAAGGCGCTGCAGTCTGGAACCGCAAGAGCGCTACGGTCGCAGGTTCGAATCCTGCCTCGGGCATGGATGTTTGTGATGTTCTTAGGTTAGTTAGGTTTAACTAGTTCTAAGTTCTAGGGGACTAATGACCTCAGCAGTTGAGTCCCATAGTGCTCAGAGCCATTTGGACCATTTTTGATCTCGACCAACGCGAGCACCAATGTCGCGATACGGTAAACGGCAGTCGCGATAGGCTACATGATGGTACGCATTTCTCCTCCTTACACGAGGCATCACAACAACGTTTCACCAGGAACGCCGGTCAACTGCTGTTTGTCTATGAGAAATGGGTTGGAAACGTTCCTCATGTTAGCACGTTGTATGTGTCAAAACAGCCGCCAACCTTGTGTGAACGCTCTGAAAAGCTAATCATTTGCATATCACAGCATCTTCTTCCTGTCGGTTCTAGCACGTCATCTTCGTGGTGTAGCAATTTTAATGGCCAGTAGTGTATGTACAGTACTTAATTTCATAGTGTGTTGTTATGCACTCAAAAACTGCGTTCTTGACGGGACACCGGACATTAGCGCGTGACCTCTGCTCCCTGCGAGGTGTTCCCGTCCTGATGTCGTGCGTGTGACGTGCGCACGCTCGCCTCCAGCCTGTGCCATGCCCCCCGGGACGGCTGTCTGTCAGTGGCAGCCACCAACGCCGCCGCCACCCCTGGGACGACGTCTGTCTGTTCGCCCGCTCTGGCGCTCTACTCCACTCCCTTTTATGAGAATCGATGCGCGGTCGCCAGGCTCATTAGCGTAATCATCGCAGCCAGCTACCGCGGGCGCAGCCGCCTGGCTACTAATTCTCGATGCCTCTATCCCCTCCCCACCCCACCCCTCCCCTCCCCGCCCCCCCCTCTTCTCGCCCCCCTACCCCACAACTCCACACCTCTCCTCCTTGGAGACGTCAGTCGCGCCCTTGTTTCGTTTCACCGTCTGCGCCAGCCGGAGTCCTGAATTTCTTGGAAATGTATGACACAAAACATTAGTCCGGGCGCCGGCGAGCGCCTCGCGAAACTCCATTAACAGAGAGTAAATACTGCTACGACGTAAACGGCCAGCTCATTTTCCTCTGTTTTTCCTTTTTTTTTTTTTCCAGAAGCAGACTTTATTTCAGCTTCACTCTGCTCGTATTATAGACCGTTGAAATAAAAGTTAATTAGTGGAGCCGAATTGCGTAGCAGTTGTTTGTGATATTCCTTTGGATGTCGCATTACAAATTACGTTATTCCACCTTACTTAAAATACCAGAAGGTTTTTTCCTCCTTTTTTGTAACTCGGGCTTATTACGGCACCTACGTCCCATACTGTGTGCATACAGCTTTATTTCCGAAAAATAAAATATTACATTTAGTAGTGTAATATCTTGTCAAGTGTCCCCTGCTATTCGTGGATCAGAATAACAATGCGGTTGACAGTTAGTTCTTTACAGTACAATTACCACAGCAATAACAAATCAGGAAATGAGCTTTGTTAAGCCTTACCTTAAATACTAACCCGAATTCTTTACAGACGAAGCCGACTTCGGGGAAGATCAGTTTGGATTCCGTAGAAATACTGGAACACGTGAGGCAATACTGACCCTACGACTTATCTTTCTAGCATTTGTAGACTTAGAGAAAGCTTTTGACAATGTTGACTGGAATACTCTCTTTCAAATTCTGAAGGTGGCAGAGGTAAAATACAGGGAGCGAAAGGCTATTTACAATTTGTACAGAAACCAGATGGCCGTTATAAGAGTCGAGGGACACGAAAGGGAAGCAGTGGTTGGGAAGGGAGTGAGACAGGGTTGTAGCCTCTCCCCGATGCTATTCAATCTGTATATTGAGCAAGCAGTGAAGGAAACAAAAGAAACATTCGGAGTAGGTATTAAAATCCATGGAGAAGAAACAAAAACTTTGAGGTTTGCCGATGACATTGTAACTCTGTCAGAGACAGCAAAGAACTTGGAAGAGCAGTTTAACGGAATGGATAGTGTCTGGAAAGGAGGATATAAGATGAACATCAACAAAAGCAAAACGAGGATAATGGAATGTAGTGGAATTAAATCGAGTGATGCTGAGGGAGTTAGATTAGGAAATGAGACACTTAAAGTAGTAAAGGAGTTTTGCTATTTGGGGAGCAAAATAAGTTACGATGGTAGAAGTAGAGAGGATATAAAATGTAGACTGGCAATGGCAAGGAAAGCGTTTCTGAAGAAGAGAAATTTGTTAACATCGAGTATCGATTTAAGTGTCAGGAAGTCATTTCTGAAAGTATTTGTGTGGAGTGTAGCCATGTATGGAAGTGAAACATGGACGATAAATAGTTCGGACAAGAAGAGAATAGAAGCTTTTGAAAGGTGGTGCTATAGAAGAATGCTGAAGATTAGATGGGTAGATCACATAACTAATGAGGAGGTGTTGAATAGAATTTGGGAGAAGAGGAGTTTGTGGCACAAGTTGACTAAAAGAAGGGATCGGTTGGTAGGACATGTTCTGAGGCATCAAGGGATCACCAATTTAGTATTGGTGGGCAGCGTGGAGGGTAAAAATGTAGAGGGAGACCAAGAGATGAATACACTAAGCAGATTGAGAAGGATGTAGGTTGCAGTAGGTACTGGGAGATGAAGAAGCTGGCACAGGATAGAGTAGCATGGAGAGCTGCATCAAACCAGTCTCAGTACTGAAGACCACAACAACAACACATGCCTTTTTCTCTTTTCACCGTCCACAAAGCTCTGCTACCCAGAACCGTACCGATACTGTGCTACTGGGAGAACTGCATACACTGCGTCCCCCCACCCCCATACCCCTCCACTGAAAAAATATATTTTCGGCACCTTTTTCTACGCATATCCAGAAAATTTTAGTTTTTGACGTAGTTCTGGTAAAAGTGGAGCACAGCGAAACCGATAGTTCAGTAAGATTTGATGCAACAATTATGTCAGTTAAACATATACCAAAGTGAGTAGCGAAGAATATTTACAAGCAAAAATCCAGCCTTCCAGGAAACGTTTGTTCTATATTTACTCCAGTTACAGGCCACAATATTTTACGCCAAGTAATTAATTTCGATATATGGCGATCATCTTCAAACCTATAAAACAAGAGGCCAGAAAAACTCGCTTACGAAGTGTATCAAACTTACATTATAAATAAAAATAAATAAAAAAACTCATACACAGTAATAGACAAGTTCACTGGTGCAATGCATAGAAGACTCTTGAAATCCTCTGGTCACAACTAAAAAAATGGACAACAGTAGATTACAAAAAAAACTATTTAATGTTATAAATTCAAAAAAGGTAAAATTCACTTGTTTGGAAATAATTTAGCAGAATTTACGACAAATAAACCCCACAGAAGAGACTGGATTCCTAGTGTTGCAAATCACACATTCGCAGAAAAAGCTAAAGACACTACAGAAAAACAGTGGATGGAGGAATCCAAAGAATAACCCAGAGAATTAATGAAGGGATTTTGGGAAGAGAAGAAAAGGAAGACCAAGGTAACAAGTTAAAATGCTATTTTTAGTGGGCATAACTAAGAAAGTAAAGATAAAGATAAGTAAAAGTCCACCACCGCTTCTTTATGTCTGTTCTAGCTGCAGTGTCCGGTGTTGCTCAGGATCTTTAATACGAGGGTTGCCGAGAAAGTAATGCACCGCATTTTAGTCTCAGACGAAAACGATGCTACGAATGCAAAACGTTACGTACGTAATTGAGCCGTGTATCGACTCGTACTACACCTTGTGTTTAGATTGCATTGATTTTCCTTTTCTTCCCATGACATGTTTGTTTGATATGTTGTCTGTCATTAAGTGGCTGCTTGGTTGTCTTTTCCCTCTGCTATCGATATCTGCGTTTTTGCTTCCGGGAAACTGCTATGGAGGAAGTGAGATCTTTGACCAGTTGTGTGGTGGCGCGGAAGTAGGGGCGTTACGTGCAGAGTGAGTGTGGTGGACACGGGAGGGCAGTGTGGCCCTCCAGCGCGAAGCAGGCGTGGTCGGTTGTACCGAGTCGCCACGTGATGTATGTCGGTTGTGTGTAACGAGCGGGTCGAGTTGACGGAAGAGCTCCCCGCGTGTTGGTTGTATACAGAACCGCCCCACGAGTAGTTGCTGTTCATTTCGCCTTGGTGGGACATTAACAAGCTTCTTTAAATCCTCTGTTTCAACACTAGAATTTAAAAGGAGACACCTAACATGAAGCAGCGGTCACTACCCGTCAACGTTGCGGAGAAGACGTGAACTCCGGTGACAGAGGGTGTTGTCACGTGACAGTGGCGTGTTGGGTACGCTGGCGACGCGTGCACGGTCCGATGTGTGGATCCTTGCCATCGGAGGTCGTGTACTGCCTGTTCGAGCATAATTGCAAGTTAAGTTTGTGGAAGGTTTAATCATTAAGTAATAATTTTGTGTAACCAGCGTCTCTTGTGCCTTGTGGCCCCCGGCTACCGAGTTTCCTGTCCCTGGCACCGGTGTAATTGAAGACGGTGATCTTTCCTCATCCTCTCGTTACTGTCCGATGGGAGGTGTAGTTTTGGCAGTTTAATTGTTTCGCTATTCTGTCGTTGGTTATGAGTTAATTCATGCTTCTTGTTGGTTGATCATGTGGTCGCCCATTCAGGACTGTGTGGTGTAATGTTTCCTTGCACGAGGTTAGCTCTAATTCCGTCAGCAAGTTAAACCATCTTATTACAAGTTTTCGCTGACTAAAAGTCGGTGCAGTGACCAGCCTGAGAGTGGCAATTGTGTTTACGGGCATATTTAAATTGGTCAGTATTCTGTGTAGCCTGAGCATCCCTGAGTGGGTGATTTGTGGCCGCCTTACACGGTTCCGCCATATCTGTTATGTTCTAATCATATTCCAGGGCACTTTTGTTTAATTTTTTTTTGTTAAATTCCTCCAAGTTTGTAAATTCCTTTTATTGCCATTAATCATGTGTTTGCTGAGACCTGTTTAATTTTTTTTAATGGCGGTGCTGGTAGCTTCACTATCTCACCGTACCTTATTAACTAAGTTCTGTATTTACTTTAGTAGCCTGTTTACTAATGTTCTTTAAAATTATTTTTAAATTGTTGTATTGCTATAAATTACTTTGATTCGCGTTAGCGGCGTGTTTTAAAGGGTAGTTTATTGCTTTCTCCTAGCTTCTGTGATTTTTAATTTTTTTTAAATTGTTGTTTTGCTATAAATTACTTGATTGCCGTTAGCGGCGTGTTTAAAAGGCTGTTTATTGTCGTACTGCTAGTTTCTGTAAAATACGAATAAAACATTTGTGAAAATCTCAACTCGACCGTAAACTACTAGAAATTTGGCCCCGTTTCCCAAATTGTGGTGTGGCTTGTAGTAACCGTAACCACTGTGTGTGTGTCAGTAATATTTGAAATGTCCTGAGTGAGCGCGCCAGGTTTCCGTCACTTCCGACAGATAGAGTAGCTGCAAGAAAGTTTCAAAATGCCGTCTGTAGGTGATGTACGTTACAAACAACCTGCCGTCATTGAATTTCTCACTGCAGAGAAAGAAACAGTGGGGATTATTCACGAACGCTTGCGCACAGTCTGTGGAACATGTGCTGTCGACAGAAGTACACTTAGTCTCTGGGTACGGGAGGGTGAGGTCATCAGAAGGCTGTTCGCCGGAGCTCCATGATTTTCAGCGTTCAGGGAGGCCATCCACGGCTGTCACACCTGACGTGCTGTAGCGAGCTGATGTCATTCGCTGGGACAGACGCATTACGAATCTGCGGTTTACGCTGCATCTGTCAATCAGCAGAGGAAATGTGACTGCAGTTATCCGTACTTTTGGATATTCAAAAGTGTGTGCAAGATGGATCCCGCGGTATCTAACGGTGGATCAAAAATCGCACAGAGAAAAACATTTTTCTTGATTTGTTGCAACGTTTTGAAGCTGAGGGGGAGGCCTTGTTGTTCCGGAATGTGACAGATGATGAAACATGGATTCACTATTTCGAGCCCGAAACATACGACAGCCGATGGAATGGCGCCATTCCCACTCTGCACAGAAGATAAAATTCAGAGCAACTGCTTCCGGCGGTAAGATCATGATAACCGTGTTCTGAGACTGTGAAGGTGTGATTCTCATTGATGTGATGCCGAGAGGCGGTCCCATTGATTCAGAAACCAATGTCAACACATTAACAAAACTCAAGACGGGCTTCTGGCGACTTCGCGCCGCAGCAACCCAAGAGACGTTTTGCTGCAACACGATAACGCTCGGCCCCACACTAGTCTGAGGACTGCTCAACACATTTCAGAACATGATTGGACAGTGTTACACCATCCACCCTACAGCCCTGACCAAGGCCCCTCGGACTTCCACTTGTTTCGGCCATTGAAGGATGCCATTCGTGGAAGACAGTTTGAGGACACACATTAGTACCGACAAGGCAAACACACCCTTGCTTCGCGCTAGAGGAAACCGTGGGCCGCGGTGGAGATTACGTGAAAAAATGGGATGTGTAGATAAAACACAATTCTGTCGTGAGTGTAATTCTCATTATGTCCAGTAAAGGACTGTTGAAGAAAATACATTACTTTCTGGGCAACCCTCGTATTTGCCACACAACGTGATTGGCCACGTGCCTTGTTGATTCTCATAGCGAATACAAACCGCATGGGAAACTGCAATCGCTTTAAATCGAAGGGCATTTTTAAATTTTTTTTTCAAGGAAAGTGTCGAATACTTCATACTTTCCCTGTATGAAAAAATGATCAGTTGCCCCATCTGTCAATTCATTTTGCGGTATCTCATTGTATTTTTGGAAAATTCATCTCCTGTTGTTTCAACTCAGTTTTCACTGTTTCAAGTAGGGGCTGTGCTTGGCCATGACTCAGACTGTTCCAACAGTTTATGTCACAGTTCGAGGAATCTCTGGTTCTATTTGATCTCTTGATCGACCCACAATCCAGAGACTTTTGTTGACAGTATATCCACGACGTACCTTGGGGTTGCGATGGCACTGTGGATATTAATAATGAAAATAACTGTGAAACTTGTAGGGTATGCGTCACAAGCAACAACGGCAGCTAATCAATAACTAAGAGTCTGAAACCATGTTTCTGTCAAATTCTTGAAATTTCGCTCGTACCACCATCTACTGACGTCTGACGGTACTGTCTCCAAAATGGGTAGTGCAGCTGTAATTTCTTTTGCGACAGGAATTACACTTGTTTTACCACGATATATTTTGTTTGTTAGCTATTTAACTTTTCAATAATTTTCTTCAATGTTTTATCTGAATGTAGGAATTTGGTGTAAATAGGCCAAGAACTAAATCCGTCAAGTACTTTCCGAGATGTTTGGTGACAACTTTTCTCCTCTCTCTAGTCTTTTCTTTTTCACATGAAAAATATCATTACCACCCACAATTATGCACACAAAAAAAGAACCAAATCAGTCGAGGCGTTCTCTAATGTAGATCTTTCACAATAGATTTTCATTTCCGATTGGCTGGCTCTGAGCGCTATGGGACTCAATATCTTAGGTCATAAGTCCCCTAGAACTTAGAACTACTTAAACCTAACTAACCTAAGGACATCACACACACCCATGCCCGAGGCAGGATTCGAACCTGCGACCGTAGCAGTCGCGCGGTTGCGGACTGCGCGCCTAGAACCGCGAGACCACCGCGGCCGGCTTCATTACCGATTTTTCCGGTGGATTTTACAAAAATTTTCTTTATATAAACCTTGTTCTTACAATTACAAACACAACAAAAATCAACCAGATTTGTCGAGCCGTTCTTGATTCATGATATTTCATACATCCTTCGGCAACTGATGTTAATTTCCGACTTTTCCGTCCAATTTTTCCAAAAATTTTCTTTCATTGGAACATTTTCGTGACAATAACAAAGACAATAACAAAAAAATCAACCCAATCGGTCAGGAAGTTCTCAGGTGACGATATTTAATAGACGCGGAAACTGATTTTATTTATACACATTTCGTGAGTGGTCTGGAGCTCACAAAATGAGCCCTTTTTGAAATCAGTCTTCGGTGACCCTGAGCGATCAACGAAGTTATATTGCCGATACGGAAAGTCCACAGAAAACCAAATTCGTGTTCCTGCGAACCAGCGGAGAATTCCGCTTAGGCACTTTAGGTTTATTAAAGGGAGTGTTGCCTTTGAGTAGACACGCATATAGGCAGTACGTAGGGCCCTCAAATCGCATCGCGGAACCAGAAGCTGGCTGGGAAGTGAAGTTTTAGTGAACGAGGCGAACTCGGCCAGGTCTGAAACAGGGCGATCAATCGTTAACGCAACCGCTTTCGCGGCGTGCGGCCGGTTGGCGACGCTGGCTGCTGTGCCCGCGGTTTCTCGATTAAGGTATTTCTAACATACATAACATGAACGCTTAAAAAGAAAACTAAATCACTCACGTGTATTAAACAAGGAGATGCTGGAATTGCCTCCCATCCTTGTTCAAGTACTTCTGACACCTGCTTGGGATATTGCTCATTGAAATTCGCAGGTCCCCGTGAGAAATGTCAACAATTTCTTGACGAATGTTAATTTTAAGATTATGTAAAGTGTGTGGATTTGAGTTGTGCTCTTTCTCTTTTAATGCCCACAGAGAGAAAAATCGTAGTGGGGTAAATCGAGGGACGAGGAGGCAATTATGTTGTTAGTGATAACTCTATCTTGAAACTCTTGTTTTCCTTGTAATGAGTCCTGCTGAAAGGTAATTAAAGTACGTTCTCTCTCAGTCAATTGGCCAAAAATAGCCCGCAAAATATCTCCCACTTTTTATTGTTTCCTGGAAAAAGGGCCCATTATTCTCTCACCGATAATAGCGCACCACATTCCCATTTTTTGATCAGGCAGTGGTGCCTCGCGTATTACGTAAGACTTTTCAGAACTCCAATAACTGTTATTTCGTGAATTAACGTATCCACTTAGGTGTAAACATGATTCGTTCGAAGAGAGAGTTAGGCGAGGGTCAATTTCTTCATCGTGCACCCTATTCAAATTACATTCACAAAATAGCTACCTTTTGCAGGACCACTAAGTTTGAATTCTTGCACTGTAGTTATCTTATAGGGCTGTAATTTCAGTAACTTGGTAGTTGTTTCAACAGAACCATACGAAATCATCATTTGCTGAGGAAAACGTCAAACTGATTTTCTAGAAGACCAATTCAGAGTTTTTTTTTTTCTGTGAGTACTGTACGTGGTTACCTACGTTTCCTGTCAAGAACACTTCCCTTTTCACGAACTTTATTCGTCAATCCATGAATCGTACTTCCATTAGGAACATGAACATCAGGAAATTCTTTCGTAAGTAGTGTTCTTTACATCTCCCACTGACTCTCTACGCACAAATGAATCATACATAATTGCTCGCCGGCCGAAGTGGCCGTGCGGTTAAAGGCGCTGCAGTCTGGAACCGCAAGACCGCTACGGTCGCAGGTTCGAATCCTGCCTCGGGCATGGATATTTGTGATGTCCTTAGGTTAGTTAGGTTTAACTAGTTCTAAGTTCTAAGGGACTAATGACCTCAGCAGTTGAGTCTCATAGTGCTCAGAGCCATTTGAACCATTTTGCACCATAATTGCTCTTTGACGACTGTAAATCTCGTATTTCGCCGTTTCACTTGAAACTGTTTCACTCAACAGACTGTATGGCGTCACCTAACAAGCGCTTGCTGATTGCGCAAGTATTCTATACAGACAAGTAGGTCATTTTGACCTTAGGAACGATAAAGGAGAAATAGTGAAACTTAGGAGCCAGTTGTAAAAATTAATTGCCAAGAACCATAGTTCAAATGATATACTGCAAAAAAAATTCTAGCATAACTGGGATTATCAATGTTCTTAACATACATTGCAACGACTGAAGTGTTACAAACGCGTAGCCACGTCTTTACAGAAGCACAGTCTGTTCAGTACATAAAAGAGGGGGGTATTTAAATGACGTTCAGTCCCTGAGAAAAATTAAGAAGCAGGAAACAGCAAAGCAACATGGAATAGTTGACGGGAAACTTGACTGTCCATGTTGCGGACGAATTGAGTTAACGATAGACTGCTAAGCAAATCCCTGTACAAGAGCACGGCACACGTTCGCCGATTAACCACAAAACACACCAATAATTGAGCAAAATTGTGTTTTTAATTTCTACAGTAAAATGAATAGACTTATACACAAATGTTACTGGCCTCACAGAAAAATTAATATCACCGCAGCGTCGCCGACACGCCATGGCCGGCCGCGGTGGACGAGCGGTTCTAGGCGCTCCAGTCCAGAACCGCGCGACTGCTACGGTCGCAGGTTCGAATCCTGGCTCCGGCATGAATGTGTGTAATGTCTTTAGGTTAGTTAGGTTTAAGTATTTCTAAGTTCTAGGGGACTGATGACCTCAGATATTAAGTCCCATAGTGCTCAGAGCCATTTGAACCATTTGAGCAGGCCATGTCCGTGCCGAAACGCGGTTTGAACAAATATACAATAGATGCAAACTATTCTGACAGTTAGTCGAGACATGTAGCCTCTCGCCCTTTAAAACCAGGGAGTGGCTGGGCGCCATTGCACAGAAAACACAGTCATATGTGTCACCAAACTCCGATATATGCGACCCAGTGTACAGCGCGTCTCCCCCCCCCCCCCCCCTCGGCCCACCCCACATATCGAGGCGGTCGGCTCTTCCTTCGTCTAGCTCACCAAGAGCTTACCTGCTTTTCGGTCAGCCGAAGCTGATGTTACTGCACTGAACAATTCAGAGATAAATGTGAAACTCAACGTGACCCAGGCGCACAGACATCTCAAGAGGATTGATAGTGGAAGTAGTATAGATCTTTACTTATATAAACATGTTGCCATCTAAAGCTGTACTTGTGATGTCAACCACTTACTTTATGGTAAATCTTACTATGTTTAAGGTATATTACACACACCACCATCTTTCAGATTGAAACTTAGAGCCCTGCTGAATGACAGAAATTCGCCCAACAAAGCAGCTCGATACGGAAGCATATTATCGTCCACAAAGAGGAAAACTGGACCATATACATCTATTAAAAATGGCACATGTTTTTGATGTAACTCTTTACCTCTGGATGATATTAGTATTCCTAAGACCAACAACGATCTTAAGTCGTATGCCGATTCAACGTGAATCATCTCCATCCAAGACCCAACCACCAACAAAGCTCTATAGTTCCACGAGGTTCCTGGGAGTACACAAGTCTCCACATTCCCTTACGAAGAATACGCAACGTGAATTATACTCAAAACTGAAGCGATATTCTACGAAGAGCGTGTTCCTCCAAGGAAGAATTGATTTAACGTTCCAGCGACGCGACGTCATTTGATACAGTATATAAGCTCAAACAGGACGAGATTTGGAAACGCAAAGGAGAAAAAAATACTCTCCCTCATTATGCAGAACTTCTTTCAAATCAGCAGCAATCCAGTCACAGTCAATATTTATTTTATGTACGCAGTTTTAGCCTTTAGATATCACTTCATTCACCGATCTTAGATTCACCTTCTGCGTTAATGTTTACTTTTCATGTGCTTCTTCCACTTTTGCGCACTCAGCGCGAGTTGATGAAGCAACAAGTCCGAGAAAATTTTATTGAGTTTATAATACAGCCAAAATGAACTGCACCTCTGTACAAGCAAAAGGTAAGTCGCGTGGAAAAATGTTTTCTTCCTTCAACTACGTTGACACTTACCCTTTGCTTAAATTTGTGATGTAGACTTACAAGGTGAATTGAGACGACTGTAGTCAGTGTGTATGGATTTTTACTGCCGTGTTTGTGTATTTGTTGACTGTGACAGAGAACCGTCAGCTGAAATTCGTGTCGTCAATTAGCCCACTTTTCTGGAAAAACGCCAGCAGACCTCTGAATTTATGACCCCATCCAACAAACGAATCCCCGCCGCTAGTCATGACGGAGAGGTGTGCCATTTTATTCAGGAGAGTGGTGACAAGTCTGCGCGCCCCCTTATCTCCTCGCCTAACCGACCAAAAGGGCATTTTGCTGCACAGCCAGGATTCTAACTGGCTGACGGAGAGGTGGGAACCAACCCACGCGCTTGCGTCTGCGACCACGGTGGCGGATTTGTGCCTTTCTCCAGAACAACGAAAGATTTATTGTACATGACTGTAGGTTCCCAGACTGTAAACTACGGCAGATGTTGTTTGTAGTTAGGCCTTCAGATGCGCAATAATGTTTTGTTGTGGATCTCCTAGTTTGCAGCTGCTGCCGGTAAAGGGTTTGAGAGCGGTTCCTAGATTACGAACAAAGCAAATCGCTTAAAGAGGAAGTGTGCGCAGAGGAAGAGTGAGAGCGTCTGTCGGCTGGCCGTTATTGATTTCTAATTAGCAGCTGCCGCATGGCCAGATGGCAGCCGTCTCGTGTCTGATGGACCGCGATGGTCGTCCGCTGCTTTTCATTACGCGTCGTGTACCAGGCGTGAGTGACACCGCACCGAGGTGCCACTTCATCACTCACCGTTCCCCACCCCGTCCACAGGGAGCGCCACACGACGTCGCAACGCGGCATTGTTCTACTGATTGTCAATCAGCCCACACTGTTTCCGTCAGCCTGAGCAGGATACTGGGTGCTGCCCCACATGCTGTATCCTCTGTGATTAATAACATCACGATACGTAATGTTCCCAGAACAAAAGAACCTATGCTAATGTCCAGATGTTATACACATCCGGGAAAAAAGGGATGGGAAGGAAAAATTCGAGCAAGCGCTGTGAATGACTATCAGGAAGGGGATGAGGAAACGAAACGAAACTTCAAGGCTTGACAGGTTGTGTGATGATATTTCAGTGAATACAAAATCGAATTAAATCTACAAAGAACCTGGCAGTATGAGCCCATTATCAGTATGACGATGTATCCACTGATTCGATTTGGGAAAACTGGCCCATAACTGTTATAACTGATCCTTGTTATCCTGTATGCTGGCAATGGGAAGGAGTTGACTTCTGATCTGATCCCACACATGTTCTACCAGGGACAGATCTGGAGATCTTTCTGGCCATGGAAATACCTCAGCATCACGCAGACAGTCCAAAGAAATAAGTGTCATGTGTGGACGAGCATTGTCCTGCGGAAAAATGGCACCACAGTACTGTCGCAGGAGAGGTAACACATGAAGACGGTAGCCCCGTAAGATTTTATGTTGACTGTGCTACAAATATAGCACCATTCTTATCCATCATCGTCCGCAGCTCGTGGTCGTGCGGTAGCGTTCTCGCTTCCCGCGCCCGGGTTCCCGGGTTCGATTCCCGGCGGGGTCAGGGATTTTCTCTGCCTCGTGATGACTGGGTGTTGTGTGATGTCCTTAGGTTAGTTTGGTTTAAGTAGTTCTAAGTTCTAGGGGGCTGATGACCATAGCTGTTAAGTCCCATAGTGCTCAAAGCCAATTATCCATCATCTGTCAGAGATCATTGGAAAGTTCAGATCAGCGGAAAGTTCCACGGGACTGGAAGAAGGCCCAGGTGATAGCAATCTATAAAAAGGATAGAAAATCCGTTACACATAATTACCGACCAATTTCACTGACATCGATTTGTTGTAGAATCATGGAACATATTTTGTGTTCAGACGTAATGACCTTTCTAGACTCTGAGAAGCTCACCTGCAGAAACCAACACTGTTTTGGGAAACAGCGGTCATCCTCTTTGTTCATGATATAGGGCCTACAACGGGCTCTAGACACCGGCTCCCAGGCTGATGCCATATTTCTCGACTTTCTAAAGGCGTTCGACTCAGTTCCCCACTGTCGCTTGATCCAAAAAGTGCTCACTTACGGCCTGTCCGATGACATATGCGGTTGGATAGATAGTTTTCTAACAGACAGAGAGCAGTATGTCGTCCTGAAAGGGGTGTGTTCAACAGAAACAACCGTAACTTGAGGTGTGCCCCAGGGCAGTGTAATAGGTCCGGTACTTTTTACGGTTTACATAAACGATGTGGTTGATGGTATTGACAGCGGCATTAGAATGTTTGCCGATGATTCTGTAGTCTACAGGAAAATAGTATCACACGAAAGTTGTGAAAAAACCAATGAGGATTTGCAGAAAATTAATGCGTGGTGTAATGACTGGCAGTTATCTCTCAATATTGGTAAGTGTAACCTACTGCATATAACAATGCGAAAATCCCCATTAATGTACGAGTACAAAAAAATGCCCATCTTTGGAAGCGGTAACACACGTCAATTATCTGGGTGTGACTATTCTAAATCATCTCAAGTCGAATGATCAGATTACACAAGTAACGGGCAAGGCGAACTCTAGACTGTTGTTTATTGGTGGAATCCTGAAGTGATGCAGTCCTTCAATGAAGGAAATACCTTACAATACGTTAGATCGTCTATTCTGAGAGTATTGTTCGTCTGTAACGGACCCTTACGAGTTGGGTCTGATTCAAGATATTGAGAAGATCCAAAGAAGAGCGGCAAGATTCGTGACTGGTACATTTAGCCATCGCGAGAGCGTTACAGACCTCATAGAAAGTTTGAAGTTGGACACACTTGCCGATAGACGGCGCGCTAAGCGGAAGGTGCTGCTCACTAAAATTCCGAAATCCGATCTTCGCCGAGGATGCAGACATATATTATTACCACCAACTTTCAAATCGCGCAATGATCTCCATTCAAAGATAAGGGAAATTAGAGCTCGTACTGAGGCGTTCAGACAGTCGTTTTTCCCTCGCGCGATGCGCGTGTGGAACAGACCGGGGGGAATATGACTTCGGTGAAAATTGTGCCCTCCGCCACACACCGCTTGGTGGCTAGCGGAGTATATATGTAGATGTAAATGTAGAAGGCACAGGGTGTCAGTGACACACCATTGCGCCGTCGGAGCTGCCTCAGCCACTACCAGTCATGACGAGAAGTCATAACCGATGCCTCCCAACGCCATGACACTAGGAGCAAACCCCGCTGTGCCTCTCCAAAACATTGGAAACATCGTACCTCTCCCTTTACATTCCATATCAGTCCTTGACACAACAATAAACACGAACAACACTAACGCCACTGGTGGTCATTCTAATTATCACACAGAATTGCCGCCGCAATAATTTTCACACCCTCTGATAGGCAGAAAGGCTTCGAATAAGCACGTGATTCAAAGATAACAAATATCGAGGTACTAGGCTCTTACGACACACCCATATTTACACTTTTGTTACTTCTGGTAAAATGTACTACGCAGTACCAGAGGGCGTCAATAGTTCCCTGTTTAGCCGAGTAGAATGCCCTGGTTGTTTGGAGGCCGGATGGAGGCCATAATCTCACGAAAGAAGGCCACGACTTTCGGATCCCGGATTTACTTCAAACTTACTACAGTTTTAATAATCCATTAGGGCAAGATAATGTGTAAGTCGTATTACTTAAGCGACTTCAAGAAAATCGCAAGAGAAGTATCACACGTCTGTAACGTACCGGTGCGTTGCCACTCTGAGCACGAGCTGGCGATGGTCATGAGGTTAGCGTTCAAGCTACGTAATCGGTGGATTGTTGGATCAAGTCCCGCTTAATTTGCGCTTTTTTCCAACTCTAATCATATTATTTCGCATATATTGCATTTGAAAGGTAATATGATGAAAAGACGAGCAAGAACATTTACATAAACTTTTACAGAATTTCCAATGTTGTTTTGGTTTTACTAATTTTAGTTATTACAGCAAATATTACCCGACTTTTATTCTACATCTACATCTTCATTTATACTCCGCAAGCCACCCAACGGTGTGTGGCGGAGGGCACTTTACGTGCCACTGTCATTACCTCCTTTCCTGTTCCAATCGCGTATGGTTCGCGAGAAGAACTGTCTGAAAGCCTCCGTGCGCGCTCTAATCTCTCTAATTTTACATTCGTGATCTCCTCGGGAGGTATAAGTAGGGGGAAGCAATATATTCGATACCTCATCCAGAAACGCACCCTCTCGAAACCTGGCGAGCAAGCTACACCGCGATGCACAGTGCCTCTCTTGCAGAGTCTGCCACTTGAGTTTGTTAAACATCTCCGTAACGCTATCACGGTTACCAAATAACCCTGTGACGAAACGCGCCGCTCTTCTTTGGATCTTCTCTATCTCTTCCGTCAACCCGATCTGGTACGGATCCCACACTGATGAGCAATACTCAAGTATAGGTCGAACGAGTGTTTTGTAAACCACCTCCTTTGTTGATGGACTTCATTTTCTAAGGACTCTCCCAATGAATCTCAACCTGGTATCCGCCTTACCAACAATTAATTTTATATGATCATTCCACTTCAAATCGTTCCGCACGCATACTCCCAGATATTTTACAGAAGTAACTGCTACCAGTGTTTGTTCCGCTATCATATAATCATACAATAAAGGATCCTTCTTTCTATGTATTCGCAATACATTACATTTGTCTGTGTTAAGGGTTAGTTGCCACTACCTGCACCAAGTGCCTATCCGCTGCAGATCTTCCTGCATTTCGCTACAATTTTCTAATGCTGCAACTTCTCTGTATACTACAGCATCATCTGCGAAAAGCCGCATGAGACTTCCGACACTATCTTATTCCTGTAGGTACGATAAGAGCTTTGCCAAGCGCCTTCAAAGTTGTTCATATTTGATTGAAAACGAACAAGAAATTGCTTCTCGTAAAGATGCTATGAAATACGTTAAATCGTACGTCGCCAATTCTCGGATCGATATTTACGAAAATGTGTTACGCATGGTTTGCATCTGAATTGTCGGAAGAAAGAGAAATTTTTCAAAATGTCAAAGAGTCCTGGTTTTTCTTAGAAACCGTAATGATTCCTTCTTCATGCAGGGAAATTGCAGTCATTCGATGCAGCAGATGCCCATTTATTTTATGTTTTCCGTGTCTTTATGAAAAATACCGTCCTGCAACTTGTAATGTCGAAAGCACATCCGACGATTGCTCTGATACAGTAAATAAAATTACTAGATGGCCTTTTAAGGTATTGTTCGTCAATAAATTCTATGGTAGATATGTTTCACGTTGTCATCGTCTGTTATTTTCAAAGCAAAAATTTGTTGTAATTGTATCAAATGAAACTGACGTTTCTTGACATACAGTGATAATCAGTACCTCCAGTACCACATTACTTATGAGTATGCAACATCAAGCAGTGCTGATAATCAAGGCTGAATGTCAGGAAGGCAGAACAGAATGCATAACACATATAATAAAAAATTAATAATAACGTTGTGTTTATTTATTAGATTAGTGAATAATGTAGTAGGCAGAATTGGTCAAAACTACAAGATAAAGTCTTATAATAATGTGTCCGGAAACCAATACCTGTTGAGATATGGGCCGTTGAAGAACCATACTTCACAGCTTTTATTTGGCTAGAAAGGTCGGTAGCATCTATTAACTGAGATAAGTGGCATACAAAAAGTAACATTAATGCACAAGGTGTATCTAAGATCAGTGAATCAACTGATATCTAACCGACAACCATTTCCAGGCAGGATGTAAGCAAATTATGCGCTTGTGGGCAGATGGAAATCCTCGAGATACCATGGAAGTGAGTCATCAGGATCGTTTCAATTCAATGTACGGGCCGGAACTGTCCGTGTTAGACTCACAGGATCATACATTTTACGAAACAGATCAACAAATGTTACATATATCACCGATTTCTGCGCGATGATTTACCAGCGTTGTTGGAGAACGTTATCCTTGCAGAAAGACAACGATGCACTGCTACCCTATTTTCTACGGACTGTACGACAGTATCGCACCGCAATGTTTCGTGGTTGATGAATTGGTCGAGGTGGTCTGGTATTACTGCCTCACTGTTCGCCGTACATGAATCCATTGGAATTTTGGTTATGGGGACGTTTGGAGGCATCGGTGTACGCCCAACCTACTGACAATACGTATTCGGTATAGCAGCGTACAATCAATGCATGTGACACAATCCAAATGGATCAAGAGTCCGTGATTCATTGCGAAGCGGGGCTGAAGGTTGTCAGGATGGGTGAAAACCAAATGTAGCACTGCATCTCCATCCAAGACCCAACCACCAACAAAGCTCTATAGTTCCACGAGGTTCCTGGGAGTACACAAGTCTCCACATTCCCTTACGAAGAATACGCAACGTGAATTATACTCAAAACTGAAGCGATATTCTACGAAGAGCGTGTTCCTCCAAGGAAGAATTGATTTAACGTTCCAGCGACGCGACGTCATTTGATACAGTATATAAGCTCAAACAGGACGAGATTTGGAAACGCAAAGGAGAAAAAAATACTCTCCCTCATTATGCAGAACTTCTTTCAAATCAGCAGCAATCCAGTCACAGTCAATATTTATTTTATGTACGCAGTTTTAGCCTTTAGATATCACTTCATTCACCGATCTTAGATTCACCTTCTGCGTTAATGTTTACTTTTCATGTGCTTCTTCCACTTTTGCGCACTCAGCGCGAGTTGATGAAGCAACAAGTCCGAGAAAATTTTATTGAGTTTATAATACAGCCAAAATGAACTGCACCTCTGTACAAGCAAAAGGTAAGTCGCGTGGAAAAATGTTTTCTTCCTTCAACTACGTTGACACTTACCCTTTGCTTAAATTTGTGATGTAGACTTACAAGGTGAATTGAGACGACTGTAGTCAGTGTGTATGGATTTTTACTGCCGTGTTTGTGTATTTGTTGACTGTGACAGAGAACCGTCAGCTGAAATTCGTGTCGTCAATTAGCCCACTTTTCTGGAAAAACGCCAGCAGACCTCTGAATTTATGACCCCATCCAACAAACGAATCCCCGCCGCTAGTCATGACGGAGAGGTGTGCCATTTTATTCAGGAGAGTGGTGACAAGTCTGCGCGCCCCCTTATCTCCTCGCCTAACCGACCAAAAGGGCATTTTGCTGCACAGCCAGGATTCTAACTGGCTGACGGAGAGGTGGGAACCAACCCACGCGCTTGCGTCTGCGACCACGGTGGCGGATTTGTGCCTTTCTCCAGAACAACGAAAGATTTATTGTACATGACTGTAGGTTCCCAGACTGTAAACTACGGCAGATGTTGTTTGTAGTTAGGCCTTCAGATGCGCAATAATGTTTTGTTGTGGATCTCCTAGTTTGCAGCTGCTGCCGGTAAAGGGTTTGAGAGCGGTTCCTAGATTACGAACAAAGCAAATCGCTTAAAGAGGAAGTGTGCGCAGAGGAAGAGTGAGAGCGTCTGTCGGCTGGCCGTTATTGATTTCTAATTAGCAGCTGCCGCATGGCCAGATGGCAGCCGTCTCGTGTCTGATGGACCGCGATGGTCGTCCGCTGCTTTTCATTACGCGTCGTGTACCAGGCGTGAGTGACACCGCACCGAGGTGCCACTTCATCACTCACCGTTCCCCACCCCGTCCACAGGGAGCGCCACACGACGTCGCAACGCGGCATTGTTCTACTGATTGTCAATCAGCCCACACTGTTTCCGTCAGCCTGAGCAGGATACTGGGTGCTGCCCCACATGCTGTATCCTCTGTGATTAATAACATCACGATACGTAATGTTCCCAGAACAAAAGAACCTATGCTAATGTCCAGATGTTATACACATCCGGGAAAAAAGGGATGGGAAGGAAAAATTCGAGCAAGCGCTGTGAATGACTATCAGGAAGGGGATGAGGAAACGAAACGAAACTTCAAGGCTTGACAGGTTGTGTGATGATATTTCAGTGAATACAAAATCGAATTAAATCTACAAAGAACCTGGCAGTATGAGCCCATTATCAGTATGACGATGTATCCACTGATTCGATTTGGGAAAACTGGCCCATAACTGTTATAACTGATCCTTGTTATCCTGTATGCTGGCAATGGGAAGGAGTTGACTTCTGATCTGATCCCACACATGTTCTACCAGGGACAGATCTGGAGATCTTTCTGGCCATGGAAATACCTCAGCATCACGCAGACAGTCCAAAGAAATAAGTGTCATGTGTGGACGAGCATTGTCCTGCGGAAAAATGGCATACAAAAAGTAACATTAATGCACAAGGTGTATCTAAGATCAGTGAATCAACTGATATCTAACCGACAACCATTTCCAGGCAGGATGTAAGCAAATTATGCGCTTGTGGGCAGATGGAAATCCTCGAGATACCATGGAAGTGAGTCATCAGGATCGTTTCAATTCAATGTACGGGCCGGAACTGTCCGTGTTAGACTCACAGGATCATACATTTTACGAAACAGATCAACAAATGTTACATATATCACCGATTTCTGCGCGATGATTTACCAGCGTTGTTGGAGAACGTTATCCTTGCAGAAAGACAACGATGCACTGCTACCCTATTTTCTACGGACTGTACGACAGTATCGCACCGCAATGTTTCGTGGTTGATGAATTGGTCGAGGTGGTCTGGTATTATTGCCTCACTGTTCGCCGTACATGAATCCATTGGAATTTTGGTTATGGGGACGTTTGGAGGCATCGGTGTACGCCCAACCTACTGACAATACGTATTCGGTATAGCAGCGTACAATCAATGCATGTGACACAATCCAAATGGATCAAGAGTCCGTGATTCATTGCGAAGCGGGGCTGAAGGTTGTCAGGATGGGTGAAAACCAAATGTAGCACTGCCTACTGTGTCTCTTTATACGCGACGGAGGGTAATAAGAGGACAGATTGACCTACCCCTCAACAGGTGATGGTTTCCGGCTATTTTCAGTTGGTGTGATGAATGACAGCTAGCCCTAAATGTGGAAAAATGTAAGTTAATGCGGAGGAGTGGGAAGATCTAGCCTGTAATGTTTAGATACAGTATTACTAATGTCCTATCTGAGACAGTCAAGTCGTTTAAATATCTGGGCGTAATGTTGCAAAGCGGTATGAAATGGAACGAGCATATGTGACCTGTGGTAGGGAAAGAGAATGGACGACTTCGGTTTATTGGAAGAATTTTAGAAAAGATAGTTCACCTGCAAAAGAGACCGCACATAGGGCGCTGGTGCGACCTATTCTTAAGTACTGCTCGAGTGTTTGGGATCCATACCAGGTCGAATGGAAGGAAGTCATCGAAGCAATTCAGAGGCAGGTTGTTTGGTTTGCTACTGACAAATTCGAACAACTCGGAGTTGCTTCGGGAACTCAAATGCGAATCCCTGGAGGTAAGGCGATGTTCTTTTCGAGAAACACCATCGAGAAAATTTAGTGAACCGGATTTTGAAGCTGACTGTCGAACGATTTTACTGCCGCTAGCATTCATTTCGCTTAAGGACCACGAAGATAAGATACGAGAAATAAGTGGTCATACGGAGGCATATACACATTCGTTTTTTCTCACTCTATTTGCGAGTGGAACAGGAAAGAAAATGACTAGTAGTGGTAGAGGATATCCTCCACGACGCACCGTACGGTGGCTTGCGGAGTATCTATGTAGATGCAGATGTAGATATAATTACAGGAACTTTTGTTCTAGTTTTGACCAATATTTCCTCCTATAGGCGTATGTGACACTGTTTTTAATAAAGGAATTTATGAACTGACGTATCTGAGTCTATCGTGTAAACACAGACTAGGCATTCTGGCTTAGGGGAACAACATGATCGTCTTGTAGACGAATTTTTAAAATTGTATTTTTCAGCTTCAGAATAGAAAATTTGTATCATGATCGTTCTTAGCGAGTCATCATTAGATGTGATGAGCGAGAAGCAAACAGGCCACAGGCGGATCTTCTAGTATCACCTTATGGCTTCCTAAGTAGTCGACTCCGGTCATGTTACGATGTGTCTGACCTGAGGTTCAAATAAATAGTAAAAAATTTAGCCTATAAGTTTTATGTGGAGTTTCGAATACTTGTGAAGTCGAACATTCTTCTTGTTCTTCATGCGGTAACGTCAAGTGAATACCGCGTTAGAAGTTTAGGTAACACGTTAGATTCTAGCACAACCTGCTTTCAGTTAGTTTGTTATTCGAAAAAAGTATCGTGCAAAACAGCATCCTGTAGTCTCAGATTTAACTGATTTGTCATCTTCAGAAAATATCTTTATGACTTGACGATCGCAGCTTGAAATTTTAAAATGTCCCAGACACTATTGTCCACTACTTCCTAATTAGTCGACTCCGGTCATGTTACGATGTGTCTGACCTGAAGTTCAAATAAATAGTAAAAAATTTAGCCTATAAGTTTTATGTGGAGTTTCGAATACTTGTGAAGTCGAACATTCTTCTTGTTCTTCATGCGGTAACGTCAAGTGAATACCGCGTTAGAAGTTTAGGTAACACGTTAGATTCTAGCACAACCTGCTTTCAGTTAGTTTGTTATTCGAAAAAAGTATCGTGCAAAACAGTATCCTGTAGTCTCAGATTTAACTGATTTGTCATCTTCAGAAAATATCTTTATGACTTGACGATCGCAGCTTGAAATTTTAAAATGTCCCAGGCACTATTGTCCACTACTTTTGTTGGATGCGGTTTCCTGGACCAATACCAAGTATCTCTGTCAACAGGAGTTCAACATTCTGTTACCAAAGTGGGCACTGCGATGGTATTAATTTCTGTTTAAATGAAACAATAAATACATTTGACAATTTTTTAATTCCACAACACATTTTAGGTAACTCCAGTAGAGCTAAAATTTGCAGACGGTATTCTGTACATCGTAAAAGATTAAATTTAAGACTAAAATAAATACAAAAATTTGCAGATATTCGAGTATTAGTGTGTTGTTTATACAATCACCCTAACGCAATATTTTATGAAATAGAAATCTTACGAGTTGTTCATATAAAATGCCAGTCCCATACATACTTGTTGTACGAGTATATCAGAACTACACACTGCCTTCATTTCGATGCACATTTATTTACGTATTTGTGAAATATAGACGCATGAATCAAATAGTTGTAGGCTGTGTGACGTTACAAATAGCTGCAGCAGCTTGCGTCCATTGTACGTTTCTCTCTTTCACTAGTTCCTTGTGCAATATTTTTTACGCATTACTCGTATTCGACATTAATGGCACCTTTCTTCGTTTTGGCGATACGAGATGAAAACCATCAATGCTCCTACTACACTCCTGGAAATTGAAATAAGAACACCGTGAATTCATTGTCCCAGGAAGGGGAAACTTTATTGACACATTCCTGGGGTCAGATACATCACATGATCACACTGACAGAACCACAGGCACATAGACACAGGCAACAGAGCATGCACAATGTCGGCACTAGTACAGTGTATATCCACCTTTCGCAGCAATGCAGGCTGCTATTCTCCCATGGAGACGATCGTAGAGATGCTGGATGTAGTCCTGTGGAACGGCTTGCCATGCCATTTCCACCTGGCGCCTCAGTTGGACCAGCGTTCGTGCTGGACGTGCAGACCGCGTGAGACGACGGATCAATGGGGGACAGATCCGGAGATCTTGCTGGCCAGGGTAGTTGACTTACACCTTCTAGAGCACGTTGGGTGGCACGGGATACATGCGGACGTGCATTGTCCTGTTGGAACAGCAAGTTCCCTTGCCGGTCTAGGAATGGTAGAACGATGGGTTCGATGACGGTTTGGATGTACCGTGCACTATTCAGTGTCCTCTCGACGATCACCAGTGGTGTACGGCCAGTGTAGGAGATCGCTCCCCACACCATGATGCCGGGTGTTGGCCCTGTGTGCTTCGGTCGTATGCAGTCCTGATTGTGGCGCTCACCTGCACGGCGCCAAACACGCATACGACCATCATTGGCACCAAGGCAGAAGCGACTCTCATCGCTGAAGACGACACGTCTCCATTCGTCCTTCCATTCACGCCTGTCGCGACACCACTGGAGGCGGGCTGCACGATGTTGGGGCGTGAGCGGAAGACGGCCTAACGGTGTGCGGGACCGTAGCCCAGCTTCATGGAGACGGTTGCGAATGGTCCTCGCCGGTACCCCAGGAGCAACAGTGTCCCTGATTTGCTGGGAAGTGGTGGTGCGGTCCCCTACGGCACTGCGTAGGATCCTACGGTCTTGGCGTGCATCCGTGCGTCGCTGCGGTCCGGTCCCAGGTCGACGGGCACGTGCACCTTCCGCCGACCACTGGCGACAACATCGATGTACTGTGGAGACCTCACGCCCCACGTGTTGAGCAATTCGGCGGTACGTCCACCCGGCCTCCCGCATGCCCACTATACACCCTCGCTCAAAGTCCGTCAACTGCACATACGGTTCACGTCCACGCTGTCGCGGCATGCTACCAGTGTTAAAGACTACGATGGAGCTCCGTATGCCACGGCAAACTGGCTGACACTGACGGCGGCGGTGCACAAATGCTGCGCAGCTAGCGCCATTCGACGGCCAACACCGCGGTTCCTGGTGTGTCCGCTGTGCCGTGCGTGTGATCATTGCTTGTACAGCCCTCTCGCAGTGTCCGGAGCAAGTATGGTGGGTCTGACAAACCGGTGTCAATGTGTTCTTTTTTCCATTTCCAGGAGTGTATATCGTAGAATACCTTTTGCTCTCCTATTCTGCAGTGCCTGTGTCGTTCAGAAGTAAGACTTCGCATCGTAATTCTCGACAACACAGGTACTGTAATATCGTTTTTATCCGCCGACACCGGGCAAGCGATTTTCAATTAAAATTCTCGTACGGGTATTACATAATATGAACGAGAGCAGGTTGTGTTGAATGAACGAGGACATATGGAAGAGAGGGTCTGTCAGTGAGTCGTGCACGGATAGCCAAAGGGACTGAGCTACTGCTCCAGTAAAGAGCGAGATCTGTGTTCGAGTCCTAGTTCGACACAGGTTTTCGTTGTCATTCCATTCTCCAGTTGATGAGAATACATTTCATGCATCTTTTACTCTATTTTCTCTAGATGTGGCCTGTCATATTTTACACTTACAATGTGTAAAGAGGTTTATTGTACTTGCACAGCACAATTACAACATACTATCATAACCAAAAACGGTGGAATCAAGAGGCACTGTAAAAAATGAACTTTCTGATCGCAAATGAAAAGCAAGATTCTCCATAAAAAGGACAGTATAGTAGTAAGAACCACTTGCTGAACACGGCAATCCATAGAAATCAGTTTAAACCAGCTGGAATAGCGTTCTTATCCGTATGGGACTCCACTCCACAAAAATAGTTTCAGAAAAATCATCTTAACACACAAACTTATATTCAATTTAAACTTATTTGTATTTTTAAGAACAGTTTTTCTTGCCATTGCCAATCTTCAGTTTAATTTTATTTATTTCTAACGTTGTCGTTTATTTTGCCGACCAAATTTCTCTTTTTCAGGATCGTTTTTCTTGCTATTGCCAGTATGCACATCTTTACTTCAGCCTCAGAAAGTCATTTTGCTGCCACACTTCTAATGTCTGGTTTTCTAATCCAATTCCCTCGCCACTGCCCGATTTCACTCGACTGCACTTCATTACCACTGTTTCACATTTCTTCGTGTTCATCTTGTAACTTTGTTCCAAGACAACATCTATTGTGCTCAACTAGTGTTCTGAGTTGTTTGCTGTCTCTGATGGAATTACAATGGCGTTGGCAAATCTTAAGGTTTTTATATCTTCAGCTTGAACTTCAGTTCTTTTTCAAATTTCTCCTTGGTTTCCTTTACTGCTTCATCTACACAGATGAGCCAAAACGTTATGACACCCTGGCAAATAGTGTGTTGGACCACCTTCGGATCGCAATACAGCATCAAAGTCTACACACTGGTCATACATTTCTCGTGAATTACGGGTCAGTGGATTATGGGCGAGGAACTGGCGTACAGTAGAGTTCCAGAAAAATTCCATCGCCATCGGATCAGGAAACTTTGCAATGTGAATTCTCTATCACGCTCCTCAAAACTCTGTAGCGTGGTTCTGGGCTTATGACACTATCAGTTATCCGGTTATTACGCTGGAAAACGCTATCGCAGTCAGGGAAGACATCAAGCATGGAAGACGGCAGGTGGTCCGTAGTAATGTCCTCGTAGTTCACTGTTACGATGCCTTAGAGTACTGCAACAGGTCCCATGGTAGACCAGTATCGCATAATATTGCATGGACGTCATGTGTCTGCGACGCAACGCGTGTTTAGAGCAGCCGTGTACGTGGTTAATCGGTCATCCAGTCACGACAATCAACCTGATGCAACAAGAAACTTTATCATCCGACCAGGCGACACGTTTCCACCCTTCAGTGGTCCAGTCTTAACGATCCCATACCCACTGCAGCCGGAACGACTTATGTCATAGAGTCGGCATGGGAGCAAGTTGCATTGGTCTGCTGCAGAACCCATGTTCAACAATCTCTGCTGAACCACGTGCTCCAAAATATTTGTTTATGGATCAGCATTGTACTCTGCCATCAGAATTGTCACAGATCATTTACAGAGTAGGCAAGCGTCCCACCTCCACATTGTATTATACGATATGGGCGTCCAACACCTCGCCATCTACTCGTGGTTTCAATGTCATTCAGCCACTGTCCATAGATGCTGAAGACAGTAGCATGTGAATAGTCGACCAGCGTAGCGTTTCCAAGATGCTCGTTCACAGGTGCTGGGCCGTAACAATCCGCCCTCTGTCAAATTCACTTATGTATAAAACCTTCTCTATTTACAAGCCCAGTCACTTTGAATAAAACATGCGACCTTTCAGGTTTTTATGTTGGTAACGCCACGTAGCGCTCTGTATTAAAATCGATGACTGCGCTGTGTGCAGTCTGTGGCTGGTTGAACTCTTTGTTGGAAGTTATTCGCCAGTATAGTGTTGGGTAGTTGGATGTGAACAGGTCAGCAGCCTGTAGCGTTGGGCTGTTGGGGGTGAGCCGCCAGCAGTGATGGATGTGGAGAGAGAGACGCCAGGGTTTCGAGATGAGCGGACGATCTGGACGTGTGCCCGTCAGAAAAAGGAAATTTGTTAAACTGGATATATATATATATATATATATATATATATATATATATATATATATATATATATATATACGGTAAATATATCATATTTGTTCTCTGTCAAAATCTTTGATCTGCTAACTATATGCCTATGAGTACTTACAGTAGTTAGTGCCTTCAGTAGTTAGAATCTTTTATTTAGTATTTAGTATTGGCGCTTGCTGTATTGCAGTAGTTCGAGTAACGAAGATTTTTGTGAGGTAAGTGATTCATGAAGGGGATAGGTTATTGTTATTCAGGGATATTCTTTTGTAGGGATTATTGAAAGTCAGATTGCGTTGCGCTAAAGTATTGTGTGTCGGTTTCGAAATGATCAGAATAAGTAAAGAGAAAACAGTCTCACAAGGGGAGACCGCCAATTGTGAAATTCAGATTCGATTCATGCTGCGCATAATAAAAGCTCATGGCCAGAGGTGTAATGTGGCAAAGCACCAAGATGCACTTCTCAGCCGTTGTCGAGAAAATCGACAGTTGAAAGAAATCGTTGCGATGAAATACTCCCTACGATTTATAATTTTCTACAGCGTTGTAGTGCAGCGGTAAGCGCTCGGGTTCGTAATCCGAAGGTCGCCGGTTCGAATCTCGCGCCATGCAAACTGTTTTTTTTAGTATTTGTTTTTTGTAATTTATATATATATATATATATATATATATATATATATATATATATAATTCCCGGCAATCAGTTGCAACAATTATACATATAATAAGTTGTTGAAAGTCGTTTGTCGTGGAAAAACTGGCGACTTCGAACATCATTATGTTTTCCGCAAACAAAGTTGTATTTCACAAATGTTATTAATTGTCTTCATAATGTTAACCACGTATAGTTAACGGAAGACGTAGAAACGATATTCCGAAACGAATACGTATAGCGTAAGTCAAACGTTCGAATTAGAATAGAAACCCCACGAACACAAATTTGCTGTGGCACGTATGAAATATAAACTCCGTTACTCGCTCGTTACACTTGAAGGACAGATGTTGAATGGGCCGAAACGAGCCGCCGCATAACAGCGTAGTTGCCTGCTAACTTCGAAAGAAGGTAGATGCGGTCCCTAGCGCAACTTATAACATCGTCGAAAATCAGTGCGGACGGGAGAGCTTTGGTACACCCTGTTAAACAAACGGAAAAATGGAGGCGGTACAATGGAGAGCGATCCGCCTTCACCAACATGCATATGCAATTATATATATATATATATATATATATATATATATATATATATATTTGAATTACAAAAAACTAATAATAAAAAAAAGTTGCATGGCGTGGGATTCGATCCGGCGACCTTCAGATTGCGAACCCGAGCGCTTACCGCTGCGCCAGGACGCTCTGGAAAATTACTTATCATAGAGAGTATTTCACCGCAACGGTTTCTTTTAACTGTCGATTTTCTCGACAACGGCTGAGACGTGCATCTTGGTGCTTTGCCACATTACTCCTCTGGCCATGAGCTTTTATTATGCGCAGTATGAATCGAATCTGAATTTCACAATTGGCGGCCTCCCCTTGTCAGCGCGTTTAGTTTCACTCTGGAGTTTGAAAATAAAGTAACGTAGACGTTTTACCAGCGCAGTCATTCTTAACATTCAAAGGGCAAGTTTCACAACGGCTGTCTCTGTTCTCATAATCGCAAAAACCACAGACTGCTGGGACTGGCACTGTATTCCCTTACATGGGATGTAACGGGTGTAGGTCCAGATACTTCCGGGTGATCAAAAAGTCAGTATAAATTTGAAAACTTAATAAACCACGGAATACTGTAGATAGAGAGGTAAAAATTGACACACATGCTTGGAATGGCATGGGGTTTTATTAGAACCCAAACAAACAAAGTTCACAAAGTGTCCGACAGATGCGCGTCGTTTGGTGATGATCGTGTGCTCAGCCGCCACTTTCGTTACGCTTGGCCTCCCAGGTCCCCAGACCTCAGTCCGTGCGATTATTGGCTTTGGGGTTACCTGAAGTCGCAAGTGCATCGTGATCGACCGACATCTCTAGGGATGCTGAAAGACAACATCCGACGCCAATGCCTCACCATAACTCCGGACATGCTTTACAGTGCTGTTCACAACATTATTCCTCGACTACAGCTATTGTTGAGGAGTGATGGTGGACATATTGAGCATTTCCTGTAAAGAACCTCATCTTTGCTTTGTCTTACTTTGTTATGCTAATTATTGCTATTCTGATCAGATGAAGCGCCATCTGTCGGACATATTTTGAACAATTTGTATCTCTCTATCTACATTATTCCGTGATTTATTCAGTTATCAAATTTATACTGAATTTTTGATCACCCGGTATTATGTGTGGTGCCTTAATACGTACACACATCAGTGTGATGGTTGTTTTTTTCTCAGCGTTGAACAGTCTTCCCACAAACACGTCACTAAGTTTACGACCTGATGTTTTCTGCTCAGTCGTACTGCACCACTAAGTGGACTACACTTATCAATATAGACTAACCGTTTTGCGTTCGCGCGTCCTCAGTTCAAAACCTGACTGCTTCCCATGGGGAAACAACCATTAATGACTTGCTCTTCTCACATGCATTTGGAGGTACTAACCAGCCTAAAAACATGTGACATTTAATGAGTAATTATTAGTCTGCAAATGACATAAATACTGATGTAATGCTGTCCACTACTTAGTCCTTAGCCACGAGTACAAATGCTTATACTCATTACATCCTTTATAGACGCGATTGCACTGTCCGGAACCCTCCAGAGAGGCCTTAAGTGACGCATGCGCGGAAGGCGAGGTTGGAAAAATCGCTGATGTCAATGGATTTCCCCATCTGCCTCCCGTGTCGTCTGCCACGTCACTTATCTAAAACGCTACCAGGCGGCATTCAGTCTCTTGGCCGGTCATAATGTTTTGCCTCATCAGTGCATGTATAAACTGCGTGAAGAATCGACCTGAACATCATTCTCCTCGCGTCTGAACTACCCGTCCCTCTTTGAGGTTCTTCGTATGTTATTCATTCTGTTCAATTTGCTTCGTGTACATTCGCCCTGAGAACTTCAGAATATCAAACAGTGTATTCCAGTCATCGTTATCACAAGATATTTGTTTCCCCCGTAAACTTTCGAGTGGTATGCAAAGTGATTAACATTGCCTTAACTAATGCACTAAGATAATTCGTTGGGTCAGTATTGTCTCAAGTGTCCCTATATTTATGCGAGACCCAACTTGATTTACCCCCAGGCTATTCTACTGAAGGTAATTCGTCTTAGTATTTTTTAGTCATGACTTATTTACTGACGCCTTGGAAATAGTGGTGCACCTATCACCTTTGGATTGGGATTGTTATTATCATTGCCTTTTCCCCTTTGTATATTACTATCTCTTTTATGGAGATTATTATTAAGGAGAACTATTTTACTATTCATTTGCCTCAACTCTATATTCCAGTGCTATTTCTATCTTGCATACCACTCCATAAAGACTGTTTTTCAACTTGCATTTTGAATTCCCTGTTTTTGTATCATTTCCATCCATTACTTAAGCCGGTTAAACATGAAGTTTCTTCAGTATACCGATACGTTATACGTGCAGTAAGGCCACGACTAAGTTACACCATGTTTCCTCCAGAAGCAAACGAAGCAAAAGGGCTCCAAGAAATATTTCGGTGCCGCGTGTGTGACATATTACGCCTCAGAGAGAAGTGACAGTTCTATCCTAAATGTCCTCGGACGCTAGCTTCGAACGAGATTGCAGGAGACCTGACAACCAACCACTGCGGTAGTATTCAGAGTCATCACTGTGAAGCCATTTCACTTACAATGTTCCTATCCCACAGAAACACAAGCAATATGCTCATGATTTCTCGGGTAATCTTGGCATTTGTAGTTGAAACAATACAATTACACATCTGTTTGCCAATTAACCTTTTACTTTGTTTGGAGTATCTAATTGCAAGTTCCTCAGAAACTTATCTCTCTTCACATTCCTAGCAATCCAGAATTCGCACTAGTAACCATAATCAGTTTTCTATAATTACATACTTTGCATATTTTTGTTCCATATGTTCCACCAGACTCTTTCTATCGACAAGACCAGTATCTACTCAAAAGGAAAGGAAAGCATCGCCGCTCTTGCCAATGACAGGCCCGACCGGTCTCCGTGTCATTCTCTGTCAATTGGGTCATCGAGAAGCTGTATAGCGGGTGGGGTGTCAAAACACTCATCTCCCTGCCACTGTCGAGTTCACAGACGTGGTGCTGCTACTACGCGGTCACGTAGCTCCTCAGTTGGCTTCACAAGGCTCAGTACATTTCGTTTCATTACTCTCACCAAGGAATAATTGCAGGTCGTACCGGGAATCAAACCCGGTCATGCTGACCACTCCCACCTACTCAACTACGGACACTGACCATATCTGCTCTCTTTTGTCAACTTCAGTGTTCGCTATGTTTGAGAGATGCTTTTATGATCTGCCCTCACTGCTGTGTGAGGTCTCCAACACTCCTAACAAGGGAACCTCCCCATCGCACCCGTCTCACATTTAGTTACAAGTTGGCACAGTGGATAGGCCTTGAAAAACTGAACACAGATCAATCGAGAAAACAGGAAGAAGTCATGTGGAACTATGAAAAAAATAAGCAAAATATACAAACTGAGTAGTCCATGTGTACGATAGGCAACATCAAGGATCGTCTGAGCGCAGGAGCGCCGTGGTCCCGTGGTTAGCATTAGCAGCTGCGGAACTAGAGATCGTTGGTTCAAGTCTTCCCTTGAGTGAAAAGTTTAATTTTTTATATAATCTACTTCGCTCTCCAAAATTCCGGGACATGTTCGGATTTGCTTGGATATATGCAGGATTTGACGGTCTACACACGGAAAAATTTGAAAACGTTAAAAACACATGCTTTGACGGAGCACAGGGAAAACTGTGCAACTGGGAAACTGTTGCATTCATTTGTTGCAGTTTATGTGACAATTATGTTTTCATCACTGTTTAGGAGTGGTTATCACATCAACAAGAAAACCTCAATCGGGCAAGGTAGAAGAATCTTTTTACCCATTCGCCAAGCGTACAAGTTAGGTGGTTCGACAACATATTCCTGTCATGTGACGCACACGCCGTTACCAGTGTCGTATAGAATACATCAGACGGAATCGGTTGACCTTTGACCTTGTGATCAAATGTTTTCGGTTCCCATTGGAGAGGCACGTCCTTTCGTCTACTAATCGCACGGTTTTGCGGTGCGGTCGCAAAACACAGACACTAAACTTACTACAGTGAACAGAGACGTCAATGAACGAAAGGACAGACCATAACTTTACAAAAATAAAGAAAATAAAATTTTCACTCAATGGAAGACTTGAATCAAGGACCTCTCGTTCCGCAGCTGCTCACGCTAACCACGGGACCACGGCAGTCCTTGGCACACATTCTTCTTGATGTTGCCTATCTTGCAGAGTGATTACTCAGTTTGTATATTTTGCTTATTTTTTCATAGTTCCACACAACTTCTTCCTGTTTTCTCGATTGATCTGTATTCAGTTTTTCAAGGCCTATCCACTGTGCCAACTTATAACTAAATCTGAGGGGGGAGGGATGGGGAGGTTCCCTTGTAAGACTGGCCCTACCACGTGGTCCATACCAGTGCCTGGCCTTACTCATCGAAGAAGGAAGGAAAATTAGTCTAGGCGGCGACGAAGTCATTAGAGACTGAAGGCCGCCCTATGTGACCGAGCGGTTCTAGGCGCTTCAGTCCGGAACCGCGCTGCTGCTACGGTCGCAGTTTCGAATCCTGCCTCGCGCATGGATCTGTGTGATGTCCTAAGGTTAGTTAGGGTTAAGTAGTTCTAAGTTCTAGGGGACTGGTGACCTCAGAGGTTAAGTCCCATAGTCTTAGAGCCATTTGAACCATTTTTAGAGACTGAGGAAAACTCTGAGAACTGGGAAAGGAAATTGGCTATGCTCTTTTCTACCACAAGAAATATCCTGGCATTGCCTTAATAGTTTTACCTGAGCCACGGAAACCTAAATATCGATAACCAGACGTTATTTTGAACTGCTGTCCTCCTGAGTACAATCCGGTGTGTTACCATCTCACTAGTGTGAAGGAGCACGCAAGTCCCCTACCTACCATAACCCAATGCAGCCATCTGGCGTCAAGACTTCTCAACAGTTTGTCATTTCTAAAAATCCCACAAATCTTATAAAAATTACTATATTTACTTTACTCTTTCTACGATGACTATTTTCGCAGTCTGTCTGGTTTTTCAGTCTTATCGTGCCATTTCCTGTGTTGATTCGAGCTGCTACTAGGAAATCAGAGTCTCATATCTCACTACTGTGTCCTACTCCATTACACAAGAAGTTTACCCATCTTTCTCGTGCCGGTCGTGGTGGCCAAGCGGCTCTAGGCGCTACAGTTCGGAACCGCGCGACAGCTACGTTCGTAGGTTCGAATCCTGCCTCGGGCATGGATGTGTGTGATGTCCTTAGGTTAGTTAGGTTTAAGTAGTTCTAAGATCTAGGGGACTGATGACCTTAGAAGTTAAGCCCATAGTGCTCAGAGCCATTTGAACCATTTTTTATCTTTCTCGTGGTGGTTGTCATTAAGGTGCAGCTACACACAGAAGTTCAGCATGGACTGTAATTAACGTGCGGGAGCGAAACTTGGTAGATAAATGTACTGCGTTAATGTGGAACCGATATACGCCGGAAAAAGAATTAGTTCCAATTGTGGCCACTAGGTGCAAATCTGGTGCAGTGGCGCTGCGCTCTGTTTGTATAACGTATGACATCCACGCTGTCATTTGACAAGACATAACGTGAATGAACAGTATGGCTACCGAGAAGCGAAATGGTGCGCTGTTAGTGAAATTCTTATACTTGAACGGCAGGAATTACAGTGCAGGATTGATAGAGTATCGCTGACTAAAGGGACTGAAAAGAGGCCCAGTGTTATTAAATGGTATAAAGAAGATGATAACGAAACACGGGGGAGCTTGATGTGGCACCTAGAAGAAGAAAGCGTCTATCCCAGTGCAAGTTATAGAGGAGATTACTGTTGCTGTAACTGACCATGCAGCTCGTGGTCCAGGCAGTGCTAGCGCTCAGGCAGCGTCACAAGAATTGGCCATCTCTAATTGTCAGCAGTATGGAAAGTTTTACGGTCTGTTTTACAATGGCACTTTTACAAGATCAAGACGGTGCAGCAATCGAAAACAGATGAACGGCAGCAACGTTCTGAATTTGCACTTCGTTTCTGGCTCGGATCGAAGTTGATGGCATCTGGAAGGAGAACATTCCACTGAGCGACGAGGCACTTATTACACTACAGTGTGCAGTGAATATACAGAACTGCCGAATTTGGGGTACTGTTAAACTGCATGCTATGGACGAAGAGCCTTACCATTTTCCGTATATGACTGTATGGTGTGGTATGGTATGGTAAGCACCTTTGTTCTTGGTCCGTCCTTCGTTTAAGAGAACACGCCTAGAAGGCCTGTCAGGTTTATTGTGACGTCTACACGTTGTCGAAACCGCCTTGTGCAGCCTATGATTCCTGCTTTGGAAAAGCGTAGCTGTGTAAAAACAACTGTTTTCATTCAAGTTGGGGAAATATCTCTTATTGCTCGCCCAGAAAAAGATGTGCTTGATGTAACGTTCCACGAAGGTTTTATCTCTGAAGGTATTGCACCTGCATAATCTGCAAGATCAGCTGATCTGAAACTGTGTGACATTTGTCTCTGGGGATATCTAAGAGAACGCGTTTACGAGGGATGTTCGCTCTCTATCTGACCTGGAGGCCAGTGGATATCAAGTATAAGTTTTACTGACATATCTAAGTAAACAAAGATTGAGTCACTTAAGTTGGTTGTCATCAACAGACCGAGATTGGGGGACTGACAAAGAAAGGAAAGATTGCAGTGTAGCACTAGTAAGACTAGAGATTTAAGGTATCTCCCAAAGGAAATTCAGGATCTGTTCCAACACCGTGAAAGTCAAGTCACAGCACCATTTATGAGATCCAACGAAACGTTTCCGATGCTTGCACAGAACAAATTGTTTAAGCGGCGGTCAGTGATAAAATCAACATTATGGCTTTCCACTTGTTTGATCTTTTCTGCCACGTCCCGTTCCTAATCCATTACATACTGAAACATTCCTGCATTCACAGCACCAGATTTGCAACCGAGGCCCAAAATTGGAACTGCTTGCATTCAGACTGTATTTCTAGATCTTGGCTATGTTAACTTTAACTTTTGTAAATCGTGTAAAATATTGGTGTTTCAGAAATGGTGCCTGTCAGTTAACTTTCATGGTGTTGGAATTTATTCTGGATTTTCTTTGGGAGATACTTGAAGCCACTAGTCTTACTGGTGGTACATTGCAGTCTCTCATTTCTTTGCCAGTCCCCCATCTTCATCTCTTGATGACAACCAGCTTACGTCATTCTATCTTTGTTTTCTTAGATATTTCAGTAAAACCTATGCTTCAAGCTTCGTTGTATATAAATTTTTAATTAGAACAAGAAACAGAGAGAGTTATTTAACCATAAAATGTGATACAGACCACCTTAGATGAAGAGTAAAACATTTTATTTCTACTTTTGTTATGTTTACGTCCACGGTTACAATGTAAATGTCATTTTGTCGTAGCTTTATACTGTTACTTTTCTTGACAGTTCTATACACACTGTTTTTCTAATATACCTCTCATTACTGTACTATGGTTTCTGAGCCGATGAAAACCACCGTGCAATGAGAATCGTTATCTCTTAAACAATGAATCGAAAATAGATATCAGGATGATCGAAAATTATCGAATCATGTCTCGAGGAGACTGCACGATTCCTTGCAAACATTTACGGCAAATAGGTATCTCATTGAAATGGTAGTGGAGATTCTTACTAGGAAATAATTACAAAACGTGACTTGTTTGCAAGCAAGTGTAATAATGTAAGATATTCATATACAAAAACAACGTTACCGTGTGTGTATCACTTACGACGTACGTAGTGGGTCTGTTTCAGTTTGTTCTTAAGATTCTACAGTTTCTTTAAAGTTGTGTTTATTCCGACTAACAAGTTGTATGAGACAATGCTCCCACTTCTATGTTTTCAAGCTTCACTGAGATATTTCAGTAGGACTGTGGAAAGCGGGTAAGAAGTATAAGAAAACTGAAGACACCTTCTCGGGTAACTAATTGGTTGCCTGTGGAATGCAAAGACCCAATTAAAAATTCCAATTTGGAACAAAGTATCGCACTACCACAAAGTTCCAACAGCACGCTTTGTTCCTGTAAACTAGATATTCAGATTGGCTTCTGCTACGACCAAGATCACATCGGCGTCATCAGATCATTTATAAGCAATCACCTGGTGGGGAAATATTATAGGGATGGGAAAACCTACCGGTTGAAACAGATACCGGTATTTTAGTTATGAATAATCGGTATTTTAAATATTTGTTTGGCCGCGGACACAACTAACTTTTTAATTTTTTTACTAATAATCGAGTAAAAACCTGAGTAGTACTTTGCCATTGTAGCAGCTTTAATTTTTTTGTTTTCAAATAAAACTTTCCATAAAACCAGTAGTGTTTATTCATAAAATTTTCATTGCTTCAAAGTATTGGATTAATATATAAATTGTGGAATGCGGTCATTACTGCTTTAATACCAGCGTCTTCAATTAGAAACTGGTAACAAACACATGACATTAAGAGTCGTTACTTCATTGCAGAGACAATAACGTATCTAATGCCGTGTGACGGTAAGCGTGTACTAGCAGTTTAAAAGACTTACCCCCTTCTCGTCTGTAGGGGGATTTCTCGCTGTCTTCCTCGGGCATCAGTTGCACTGCAGAATAGGACCATCCGTAGTCAGGAAAGTATTTTACGAAGTGCGGCAGCAACATTTGCTTTAAAAGATTAAAAACGGGAGGAGGCACAACAAACTTACAACACCATATACGGAGACAACGTCCGCAAAGTTGTTTGTAAGTGAAGGTAAATATGACTGATTGTAATGACATGCTATTATCTTGGGGTAACAACTGAACTTGTAATTCTGTGGTTGCTTCAGGGTGAAAAATTTATACCATCGAAAACTGACGTTGCAGAGAAGTCTTCAACTTGTGACCTTTCGCTCGCATTGTTGCCGCGCCTGTCTCCTTCTCCTTAGCCATATTCGCTGGAGACCGTGAGACCGATTTCTGCCGCAACCTCAAACTCATATCGATAGTGATCTTCTACTCTTTCACCTCCACAAGAATTTTTCATTCTTTGTTCGAAAACTACGTTTATTCCTGGAACTAACACACATAAAAAACTGAAGTCAATTATTTCAGAATCTATTTATTTTGAGCTGTTGCACCAGTCAGGTTAAACTGGAAACGAAAAGAACCGGTGTAACCGAAAACGGGTTGTTTCAGTGATAGTCGCCATCTCTAGGAGGAAGCCGGTGGCTAGTGGTCAGGGTTCTTCTTCTTCTGAGAACTGCCGGCTGTTAAAACAACTGTCTCGGTTCCACTCCTGGCGAGGGCATTAGATTGTTCTGGGGAAAGACCGTCTGTAGTGGCGTCCACTTAACTTCATAAGACCAAACCAGAAGCCGCTTGAATAAAACAAGAAACTAACCTGTCTGCTAACTCTTGGACACGTTATCAAAAAGAAAACCTGCACAAGGTTGATATTCACATGGTATTTACTAACACGAAGCAGTGATGCAAGTTCTGTGAGCTATGATGATACCTGCAGCTTCTGCCTGCTGCGCAGGGAAAAATGCGCTACAGTAGTTCAGCAGCCAGTCGGGAGTGTCCAAATGGTTCAAATGGCTCTGAGCACTATGCGACTTAACTTCTGAGGTCATCAGTCGCCCAGAACTTAGAACTAATTAAACCTAACTAACCTAAGGACATCACACACATTCATGTCCGAGGCAGGATTCGAACCTGCGACCGTAGCGGTCACGTGGTTCCAGACTGAAGCGCCTTTAACCGCACGGCCACACCGGCCGGCAGTCGGGAGTGTATTGCGACGCTGTCTAGAGCGGGATAGTAGTCCTACTCGCCGTTCTGCAACTGTTACATCATTGAAGAACTGACCTCATTACATGGAAGCGACGTAAATATATTACACTACTGGCCATTAAACTTGCTACACCACGAAGAAGACGTGCTACAGACGTGAAATTTAACCGACAGGAAGAAGATGCTGTGATATGCAAATGATTAGCTTTTCAGAGCATTCACACAAGGTTGGCGCCGATGGCGACACCTACAAAGTGCTGACATGAGGAAAGTTTCCAACCGATTTCTCATACACAAACAGCAATTGACCGGCGTTGCCTGATGAAACGATGTTGTGATGCCTCGTGTAAGGAAAAGAAATACGTACCATCACGTTTCCGACTTTGATAAAGGTCGGATTGTAGCCTATCGCGATTGCGGTTTATCGTATCGCGACATTGCTGCTCGCGTTGGTCGAGATCCAGTGACTGTTAGCGGAATATGGAATCGGTGGGTTCAGGATGGTGGTACGGAACGCCGTGCTCGATCCCAACGGCCTCGTATCACTAGCAGTCGAGATGACAGGCTTCCTATCCGCATGGCTGTAACGGATCGTGCAGCCACGTCTCGATCCCTGAGTCAACATATGGGGAAGTTTGCAAGTCAAGAACCATCCGCACGAACAGTTCGACGACGTTTGCAGCAGCATGGACTATCAGCTCGGAGACCTTGGCTGCGGTTACCCTTGACGCTGCATCACAGACGGGAGCGCCTGCGATGGTGTACTCAACGACGAACCTGGGTGCACGAATGGCAAAACGTCATTTTTTTCGGATAAATCAAGGTTCTGTTTACAGCATCATGATGGTCGCATCCGTGTTTGGCGACATCGCGGTGAACACACATTGGAAGCGTGTATTCGTCATCGCCATACTGGCGTATCATCCGGCGCGATGGTATGGAGTGCCATTGGTTACACGTCTCGGTCGCCTCTTGTTCGCATTGACGGCACTTTGAACAGTGGACGTTACATTTCAGATGTGTCACGACCCGTGGCTCTACCATTCATCCGATCCCTGCCAAACTCTACATTTCAGCAGAATAATGCACGACCGCATGTTGCAGGTCCTGTACGGGCCTTCCTGGATACAAAAAATGTTCGACTGCTGCCCTGGTCAGCACATTCTCCAGATTTCTCACCAATTGAAAACGTCTGGTCAATGGTGGCCGAGCAACTGGCTCGTCACAATACGCCAGTCACTACTCTTGTTGAACTGTGGTATCGTGTTGAAGCTGCATGGGCTGTTGTACCTGTACACGCCATCCAAGCTCTGTTTGACTCAATGGCCAGGCGTATCAAGGCCGTTATTACAGCCAGAGGTGGTTGTTCTGCGTACTGATTTCTCAGAATCTATGCACCTAAATTGCGTGAGAATGTAATCACATGTTAGTTGTAGCATAATATATTTCTCCAATGAATACCCGTTTATCATCTGCATTTCTTCTTGCTGTAGCAATTTTAATGCCCAGTAGTGTAAATTAACGCAGCTTTTCAGCGTACTGATACTATTCTGAATGTATCGATGGGCGTGGCTGTGATATTGGTAGCTGCTGGATAAATAGACCATTAAGTCTGGCATTGTGTAAATAACAAATGAAATCCATTTTATTCATCACAACGAACGATTTGTTGCCTGCGTGTTTATTTCACAGTAGCTTTTTAGCTTTGATACTGATGCTGCAAATAAAAAATAAGTAGTTTCGAACGTAATGCACATGAAATATTCAAGCAAGTAACACATATCTTCGTTATCGAGAAACAATAGGTAGAACGTCTCCACTCACAATTTTTAAGTGAATATGATGCGCCGTGTATGATGCCAAAAGACAACGGCCTTGTCGCAGTGATAACACCGGTACCCGTCGGATCACCGAAGTTAAGCGCTGTCGGGGTGGGCTAGCACTTGGATGGGTGACACTTCCGGCCTTCCGAGCGCTGTTGGCCAGTGGGTTGCACCCAGCCATTGTGAGGCAAACTGAGGGGCTACTTGATTGAGAAGTAGCGGCTCCGGTCTTATAAACTGACATACGACCGGGAGAGCGGTGTGCTGACCACATGCCCCTCAATATCCACATCCAGTGACGCCTGTGAATGAGGATGACACGGCGGCCGGTCGGTACCTCTGGGCCTTCCAAGGCCTATTCGGACGGAGTTAAGTTTAGTTTAGTAGTATGATGCCAAAAAACGGATGTTACAAGCTGCGTACACATTTATCGCTCGTACAACAAATAAAGTATTCTTATCAGTCTGTGAGCCCTGTACAATCACCATTTAAGTATATCCTAATTGACTGCGAACAACGAAGCACAGCACAGCAAGGCTGATAATAATGCCTCCTAGTATCACAATAATTTTCTGATCAATGTCACAGACTATCGACAGCCACAGGAAGGAAAAGGACTTGAGGAAGGACAGTTTTCTCACACCCTGCCTGCCTGCACAACCATTCTTCTGAGCTGTCTATTGTAGATACACGAAAGTGTCGACTTGAGCTCAGTTAAATATGTTCTTCGTACGATCTCGCAATAGTAGGTGTGATTGCGCCAGCTGTTATTTGCTTCAATCTCCCTCCAGCTCTCCACATAATAGGACGACAACTATAAACCATTGATCAAAAAATACTTGTCACACTTGAAGAATTTCAAACATAGTATTATCACAGCTGGCGACGGCTGTTTGTATACTATTCAAAATATGGAGATTATATGGATGTTTTCTTCCGCCTTTGTCATCACTAAGGAGTGAATTACATCAGCTTTGTACTTTCAGCAAATATTGTGATGCTCCCAGTTTTTCAGTGATTCTTGTCAAAGTTTCATCCTGTTTTTCCGTAATTTTATTATTTTTTCGTTTCTGTTTCTACAGTCCCGGATTCCACTCTTAGTGAACACATTAGTTTTTTCTGAAGTAAGACGTTTTCTTAGAAATCAAATCACATGCATACAGCCATTTTCCTTCGCTGCCCCATTTCTACACTTCCTGCCTTTGAGATAGTTGTTTACTGATTGTTGCATATTCGGACTCACAAAATAATGTCGAAGATGCAACAATAGCGTATGTTGTTGTGTTATTGATTGTGTTAATAAAAAACAGTATATTCATTTCGACCACTAATTCCTCATTTCAAGGCACTAATGTAGAAACTCTTACCATTTGTATAGCTTTAAGACACACGATATTTTTACTATTCTTTCACAGAAAATAAATGAGGAATTGCTCAAATCCATTAGCTCAGTTGTACTAGTTCCTGTAGCTGTTTGCATATGAATGACATATTAGTTGCGGACATTCCCTCACTGGTAATAGCACGTCCTTATTTGATTTCATATGCTAATTATCTCTCGCGTTTATTTCTGTTTGCTTTTTACTGCAATGGCCCATTGTCATTATTTACCGTACTGCTACGATATGCATATCTGATACGGGTCAGCTGCGGCTGGTATTAGAGCAAACCCCTAGTATCGGATTGGAAATTTGGTTGTTACCATTAATCTCCAACATTATATCGGAAATTAATCGTCCATTGTGCAGAACAGTACACACGGGCGTAGCTGACCTACTCCTCTGAATAATGGCCACTATGTTGACAGTCGTTGCAGATTTGTCTGCGACGGACCGGCATAAATACGCGAGCTGTTTAAATGAACGGTCAGTAAGCTACCGAATACCGAAAGTGCTGATACATACACTGTACAGTACAGACATCAGGAATTCCGTAGGGTGCTTTTTCGCGTCCACCATAGAATCAGTTTGTCAGGTAGCACATAATTATGGTCTAGTAAATTTAAAAGAAGGGCTTCATAAGTCGTGTTGTCTTTGAATCCTACTAAATGATTTATGATCTTTTTTATTTCGTTCCCATTTGGAAAAGCACTACATTTTCCTCAAATCTGCTTCACATACACAATCCTAAATAATGAAACACAGGTATTTCAGTTTTTCAGTTCATTTACTACAGAACCCAAATTTCCGCTTAAAAGTTTCTGAAATGGTACTGAGACCCGAGGAGTCTTCAGATTGAAGAGTTAGTGATTATTATCTTTTCTTCATAACGCTAGCTCTGATTTGGTTGCGAGGGCTTAGAAGAGTAGCAGGATTGCTAATTGACCTCCGTTTATTTTTTCATGGGGCTAGTAAGGGCCTCGATCGTCTTGATATCTCATCATCAGCTTCACTTGGAACATTAAGCCGTTTTCTCCCTCTTACGGTAGCCATCGATTCTTCGGTCTTCCTCCACCTCTTCTCCGAACTGTCTTAAAATTTATCTTGAGAGATAATCTTTCCCCACTCTTTCTGTTGGTGTGTTCATTTTCTTGTATTTTATTTACGATACTAAATATATCCAGTTCTTCCCTAATTTTCGGATTACGAAATCTATCGGCTCTTGTGCATTGCTTTACTGCTCTTACAAATTTCATTTCTGTGGCTTGTCTGCGACTTTCTTGAAGCATGTAACCCACGATTCATTTCCGCAAACAAAAATTGGAACGGCAATAGTGTTTAAAATTTTTTATCTTGTTTCTTCCCTCATTTTAATTGTTAAACTTCTGTTCCTTGTTTCGTATATATGGGGTACAATGAGTATAATTGCAGATATTTTTGTATGTGGTACCTTAATATGTACATGCATCACTATGTTGGTTGGTTTTTCTCTGTATCGAATAGTCTTCCCACAAACACGTTACAAACTTTATGACATGATGATTTTTTCACAGTTGTAATGTGCTCTGTGGTTGTAACTTCATCGCAAAGTGGATTACGCCTGTCAATGTAGACAGTCTGTTTTGCATCCCCGCATCGCCATTTCAACACTTTGTCTGTTGCCCAGGGAAAAATACACAATTATGGCTTGTTTGCGGCACACATACATGGAGGTACTACCCAACCTTGATACTTACAACTTGTAATACCCGTAATTATTAATGTGAAATACTGATGCAATGCTGTACAGTAGACCATACCTGTATTTATATCCGTTACACCTTGATATGGTCTTGATATCTTCATTCATTATTTGGTGGTTCTTATGACAGCATTCCCTTCACTACTTAGGGAAGAACCACTAAAAACCCTTAGTAAGGATGCAATTTCTGAAGGACTCAGCGCCTGCTCGGTACCTATCTCTGTTTATGATTGCTTCTGAATTGCGAGTGCCTTGATGCACACAAGTATGGCATTGTTAGCAGGGAGTTCGCAAAGTGTAAATTCAGAAGCCTAATCAGAGAAGAGTTTCTTCCTCCACGCACAAGGGCCCTTTTCTACAGAGTATGTGCGAGTTGTCTTCAAGGTATATGTTGAGTCTAGGTGACTTTAACAGATGAGTGTATACTATGGCGTCATGTTTGTTTCATATTAATATGAGAGGAGAGAGAGGGAGAAACCTAGTGACAGCACGCAAAACCACTCCTCTTCGAACATCGTTTAGTATCCTCATGTGATGGACACAAATGTTACGTGCCGTCACTCCATGACACACCGCGGAGAAGCATATATTTTAGCCCAGGCTACTGATACAATGTCAGGCAGTCAGGACAGTAAGTAACGACATGACTACGTTCGACTCGAACACAACTTCACATGCGTATGCTGGATACAGCTATGGAGGTGGCTGTTGTACCAGTATTTTCATCTTATAGTAGTTCTGTCGTGACGTACCTCCTGGATGAGGTAAGATTAGGATTTAACATCTCATTGATGGCGATGTCATTAGCGACGAAACTATAGCTTGGCACTGCATCTGTAAAGGACGATTCAGCCGTCCTCTACTATTGGGTTTTATGGAGCCCATAACGCCTTCAGATTCCATGTGCAAGATTTTGATATTATCTCACTCATTACGTGATCACTATTAGTCATACAGAAAAAGTGAACTGGACCTTTTTGTGGGACGTTAAATAGTCGTTAAATTCTGTACCGAGCGATGTTTCTGCTGCAGGCCATGGTTTTCCTATTACTCAATACAAACGCGTTAGGTCACTTTTGTATGTTTTCTTTAATAATTCGAAAACTACAGCCTCTAGCGAAAACGAATCCCAGTATAAAAATTAATTACATTAAATTTCCTACAAAAAGGCGCATAGCAAGCGAGAGAATATGAAAATCTTGTGTGTCGTATCTGAAGGCGTTGCGGGTTGCACAACTCTCAGTGGTAGGGCGGAGCCGAACTAACCGGCATGTGCATTCTACTCCGCAACTGCATGTGGCAGAAAGTACTTCCAGAGCCACCACAATCCCAACCCTTTCAATGTTCCACTTCTGCATGACGCATATGAAAATTGTCTCTCTGTAAGCCTCCTTATGAGCTCTAATTTATCTAATTTTCCCATCCCGGTCATTTCTGGAAACTTACGGATGAAGTAATATGTTGCCTTGCACTTCTCGTAATATACGCTCAAGCCCCAATTACTGTAACAGTCGTCAATGTTCTGCCGGTCTCTCTGCATTTCAGTATCGTCTTCTGACGTTGTAACCTTCCAATAGACAGCAGAAATGTCTGCAAATAGTTCCGCAGAGCTTCAGACGTTTAGCCACTAGGTTATACAACGAGTAGTCAAATAAATACGAGACAGATGGAAAAAAGTAAGTAAACTGTTTCGAAAGTAATCCCACAACTGTTAATACATTTATCCCACTGTGACGTAAGATAGTCAATGCCTTCATGGAAAAATGTATGCAGTTGCCTCCGGAACCGTGATTGTACTATTGTATTTCTAAAATAATATTTTGTATAATTTGACGCAGATGTTATCTAACAGTGTATGTTACTGGAAATGGAACTCAGAAAAATCTTCTGTGAAATATCGTGACTGAATATTAAATAAAATTGTTAGTCATGTCTTTTTTTTAATAAGACAATAACAGTAATTTTGGCTACTTTGCCTACTGTTTTGAATGAAATAACAGTTTAAATATTTTAATTAACTTGGTACAACAAAACTTCTATCTTTTGTGAGTAGTACAGCAAAGAAAGTTTATCCCTTCAGTTCATTAAATTTCCATTGAAACCTCGTTATGTCAATCCCAACCTGAATACATTTTCCTTGCGTACATGCGATTTCATATGCACATCGAAGCACGCAGCATTAGAGATGAAATGCGCTAATCATAGTACAATAGCAAAAGTCTTCACTGATAATTCAGAGTTCTGTGTCGTGACTATAAGTAGTAGGGGATACGTATCTATGCCACTGTGGCACTCTGCGTGGAGGATCAACGGATTGTAAATTAGTTGTGCTTACAACATGAAATCACGCAACTAAATGATTTGCTAAAAAAAGAGACAAAATCATGGTGCAGATTCTGTGTAACCCGTCATCGTTCACACATCCCGAAAACTGCATAGATTCAAATCATTAAACATGAAAACTGGGGTTCAGGAAAATGCAATAAAAGGGCTGGTCACGTACCTGAAACTTAATATCGTATATTCTGTGAATCATTCGTTAACAACCCCTAACGTTTCAATTCACAATAACTTGTCAAACCTCGTACAAAATCGGATGCAATTCTCTCAATTATAAAATTGTTAAAATAGCTTCTAACAATAGTATCTCGTGGCGACTGCGTTAAATATCTCTGAACTCTACAAAACTCAGACCGTAGTAGTCTTAATTTATTACAGTCCTCTCCAACTTAATACTGATGTTACAAGGAATAAGAGGTGCCATTTTCCAGAGAAGTAACACTTATTGCAAATGTCTGTGTTACATTATCTCTGGTTGCGCTGTCACGTTGCGTGCCATTATGTAAAGCTTAAGGTCTCACATTTTCAACAATACTCAGACTTTCTTTAAGCACATAATGAAATAGAAAATTAAAAATATTGGGGAAACAGGTCACAGAAAAGGGGTTGGCGTAGTAACCAAGCGTGAACCTCCTCATGCAACACAAATCGACGGCCACAAACGTCTTTCTTCTGAGTTCCGAAAATATGGAAACCGATGGGAATGTGTTAGGGATTCCCAGCAAAACTCCTGCTGCATAGTCAAAACAACTTTGGCATCATGTGGTTGGGCATTATCCTCCAACGGAATAATGCCGTCCGTCAATATTTCTTGGCGTTTGGACTGCGGAGCATTCTTGCAGCACCCCCTATAGAGGACAGGAGGTGCTGATTCTTGCCGTTCACTTCCACCAGTTCAGCGTGGAATGTTGTAGCGTTCGTCCCCTAAAAACGCAGAAAGCGAATTATCAAACGATACTCCACTTTATCAGCGGTTTGCATTATTTTGTTATAGCTCCTCTGGAGTGCTACAGTACTGTGGCTTGGGGATTTTAAGACTTGTTAGGACTGCGATTATACTCCTGCAAACAAGCAAAAAATTAATTATATACCTTTATTTATTTCGATGTAGTGGTTAAAATTTTACGACCATCTCTTAATGAAGTTAACATTTTGTATGTATCTGGAAATTTTGCACACCATTACATAATTGGCACATTTCTTTTCTAAGTGGTAATCTTCCAACTGACATTAATTTCTTTAAATACTGCTATATGCATCTTTCTCTTCAGATGCTCCATAGAATCATAGAATCGCCTGGTGCCACCATTGTCCATTATACAGTGTAGTTTATAGGTGTGGAAACAACCCTCTAAAAAAACAGAACCTGAAAGTCAAGTACACTAGAGGCTGAAAACGTATGAGGGTGTTACAGATATGCAGACATTCTAGAAGTCTGCACCTTGTTTGGAACTCGTAGAAATCTAAAGGTCACTTGACATATGAAACTAATAGAGAATTATACAAGAAAAACAACAGCTCCTTTCATAAGAGCATACATTTGTCCATCCTCCAGTTATGTCGCATTTTGTACATAGCATGGTAGCTGCTAGTAATGCCATGTAATGCCAACAAGATGTGCTCGATGTGTTTTCGAGCACTGTGTAAGGGTTTTGTTATTCATTTCACCCATTTCTCGTGGGCTAGACCAACCCATGTATCGCAATACGGACACAAGAATCAATTGTTTCAAATGAAAGGCACAGTTGTTTTGCTCGTGTAATTCTCTATTGTTTAGCATGTCACATGACCTCCTTTTGAAACTTGCAAGTTGGATCGAGACAGCGGCTTCCAGAGTGTCCCCCCCCCCCCCCCCTTTGGTAACATAGACTGAGAGGATTTCCCGTGTCTTCCGTGTGATACTACTTATTTCAAATTTATGTTTATCTACACGACTTTTCTATTAGAAGGGTGGTTCCACACCTATAGATCACTCTGTACAATAATAGTTCTCCTACTTCGTGTGAGCAGTAATATCTGTCTTCGATAAATATTTTGCAGGTACGTAAATGAGCTGGACAAAAATATGGGAAGAAAATCACGCCTAATTCAGTATAGAAAGCAGGTTGGCATTCAAAACAGTCGTCACGTCTGTCGTCATGGAATGGACACGCAGAGGTCCTATATCTTCATAGTGGGAATCTGATACCATTTTTCGTGCAAAACAGTGGCAAGTTCAGTCAACAATGATCACAGAAGTGGATAGCGGTCTCACACATTTCTCTTCAAAGTAGATGACAAAGGCTCAATAATATTCAGATCTGATGAGTGTCGTGGCACAGGTGTGATGCGACAATTCGTCCTCGAGCTCACAAAAATAGTCCTGGACGATGCGAGCTGTGTGAACATGGGCTCTGTCTTCTTGGAACATACCATCACCATTGGGGAACAAACATTATACTATCGGGTGGACATGATCAGCCAAAATGCTCATATATCCTTGATAGTAAGCTTGGAGCCCATGGAATATGATGATATGGCTGCCCAAATCATCACCAAACATCCATCATCGGACGTAAACTCGGCCGTAAATTGGAAATACTTTGAAACAAGAATCATCCGATCAAATGAGCCCAGTTTTTATGGCTTCGACTCCAAGTTTTTCTGTTGCGGCCATTTTTAGCATAAAAGTGTGGTTTTGGAATTACACTTCTCCCTGAAATGTCGAGCTTATGCAGCTCTCTTCGTGTTGTTTCGATACTCACAGGGTTCGCGAGTGCGAAATTCAGATCTGAAGTTACTTTTTCAGCTGTCGTCCTCTTAGTTAGTCGATTCTCATCAGTGACCGCCTGTCACGATCACTCAGCACACACCATCGTCCACGTTCTCACTTAGCGGATGATGTTTTACCGCTTGCCCTGTTTGCGGTACAAATAATCGATGCGGTGCCTCTTGAAACACGGAACATTTCTGCTGCATTGGTTACAGATGCACCCAGCATATGTATGTGTGTGTATGGTATTCTACCCTACGGCAGGTCTTTTCACGGGTTAAGCCTCTTCCTCTTTTGTCTGTCCATAGCCAGTTTTTTCATTTCTACATCTACATCTACATGATTACTCTGCAATTCACATGTAAGTGCTTGGCAGAGGGTTCATCGAACCACAATCGTACTATCTCTCTACCACTCCACTCCCGAACAGCGCGCGGGAAATGGTTCAAATGGCTCTGAGCACTATGGGACTTAACATCTGTGGTCATCAGTCCCCTAGAACTTAGAACTACTTAAACCTAACTAACCTAAGGACATCACACACATCCATGCCCAAGGCAGGATTCGAACCTGCGACCGTAGCAGTCACGCGGTAGAGCGCGGGAAAAACGAATACGTAAACCTTTCTGTTCGAACTCTGATTTCTCTTATTTTATTTTGATGATCATTCCTACCTATGTAGGTTGGGCTCAACAAAATATTTTCGCATTCGGAAGAGAAAGTTGGTGACTGAAATTTCGTAAATAGATCTCGCCGCGACGAAAAACGTCTTTGCTTTAATGATTTCCATCCCAACTCGCTTATCATATCTGCCACACTCTCTCCGCTATTACATGATAATACAAAACGAGCTGCCCTTTTTTGCACCCTTTCGATGTCCTCCGTCAATCCCACATGGCAAGGATACCACACCGCGCAGCAATATTCTAACGGAGGACGAACGAGTGTAGTGTAAACTGTCTCTTTAGTGGACTTGTTGCATCTTCTAAGTGTCCTGCCAATGAAACGCAACCTTTGGCTCGCCTTCCCCACAATATTATCTATGTTGTCTTTCCAACTGAAGTTGTTCGTAATTTTAGCACCCAGGTACTTAGTTGAATTGACAGCCTTGAGAATTGTACTATTTATCGAGTAATCGAATTCCAACGGATTTCTTTTGAACTCATGTGGATCACCTCACACTTTTCGTCATTTAGCGTCAACTGCCACCTGCCACACCATACAGCAATCTTTTCTAAATCGCTTTGCAACTGATACTGGTCTTCTGATGACCTTACTAGACGGTAAATTACAGCATCATCTGCGAACAACCTAAGAGAACTGCTCAGATTGTCACCCAGGTCATTTATATAGATCAGGAACAGCAGAGGTTCCATTTCTGACTATTTGCCTCCTTTGATACTTACAGGGTTGGCCAGCGTCTGCATTAACGTGGAAGCATGAATTTTTCGCGGTGTTTCCGTATTATTGTCGAACCACTGAATGTGACCGTGTTCTCACAATTCGTAGACCAACATTTCGGCGCATGTTGCAAGCTTCCGTCGGCAGGTGTGTATATTTGCTGCCGCGCCAGTGCTGCTAATGTGACGTGGCGTGCTGAGCGAGACCTTATCTGCAGGACATTCGCCGTATCGACAAAACTATTGTCACGGACGGGACGTAACGGTTTGCGGCTGGCCTAGTGTGCTCCTGTACAACAAGAGTGCTAACAGCTCACGGACAACGTGCGTCGATATTGACGTGCGGCTCGCATGCCACATGGGGCGAGAGGAGGCGACAGTTTGTCAGCGCCGTAAGAGGGCGTGCGGCGTCGCATTGTGCGAGCAGCGCGCAGTTGAATCAACATGCAAATGCGGCGGCGGCCCGCGTCACGCCCTGCCTCGTGTTGTCCTAACGGCAGCTTCATTAGGGCAGGCTGGCGCTGGTGCCACCTACACAGGCCTGCAAATGCAGGCCGAAAGAAAAAGTAAAATTTGTTTCTGCAGCCCATGCCAATGAGGAAACACGTACATACGGTATATAAATAAGTAGGTTATTTATATGAGGTGTAGACAAAGTTTAATTAACACTTCCTGATTAAATTTTTGTTTTTAAGCACGTACGTGTTTGCAATCCTAGTTCACATTCAAAGTTCCCCTTCACAGTACCGTGTAACGCCGTTAGACGACTCGGAACAAAATGGTGGAATCCACTGCTAATATGTAAATGTGCTGCAGCATTCTGTTTTGTTGCCTCTGGCTGCTTACTATTCTACTACGGTGCAGCAATTTCATAATGTACCACGACTGCAGACATGCAGCTCTGAACAAACAAAATAATTAAGACTTTATGACAACCACTCACATACAAACTCTAAGACAAAAGAGACGACGCACCAGAAGGAATTATCCGAATGGGACAGGAATTGGTGGATGTAATGTTGAAACGTCCGCTTAAAAAAATTATGAATGACTGTGGTAGTAAACTTCTACGTTATTTGATACAAAGACAGCTGAGTAAAACTGAACATAGACAGTTTTCTCTTTACTTATTCTAATCATCACTAAACTGACACAATATTTTTTTTTAGCGCACCGCAATCTGACTTTCAATAATCCCTACAAAAGAATGGCCCCGACTAAAAACAACCTATACCTTTCATCAATCACTTACCTCACAAAAATCTTCGTTACTGGAACTACTGCAATACAGCGTGCGCCAGTACTGCCAGCTAAATAAAAGATGCTAACTACTGAAGGCACTAACTACGGATAGGCATAGTTAGCAAATGAAAGATTTTGATAGAGAACAAACAATGTATTTACCTTAATAGTGTTCAAAAGTCATATAATCCATCTTTACAAATTTCCTTTTTCTGGCGGACACACGTTCAGATCCGCCGCTTATAGCAACCTCTCAAAACTCTGGTATCTCTCTCTCTCTCCACATCCACTACTGCTGGCGGCTCATCTGCAACTGCCCTAAGCTACGCGCTGTTCACATCCAACTGCCCAACAATACACAAGCGAATATTCCAACTATGAGTCCAACCAGACACAGACTACACACAACACAGTGGTTTTCATACACAACGCTACGTGGCGTTACCAACATAAAAACCTAAACAGCCTACTTAGGCGGCCGGAGTAGCCGAGCGGTTCTAGGCGCTACAGTCTGGAACCGCGCGACCGCTACGGTCACAGGTTCGAATCCTGCCTCGGGCATGGGTGTGTGTGGTGTCCTTAGGTTAGTTAGGTTTAATTGGTTCTAAGTTCTAGGGGAATGATGAGCTCAGAGGTTAAGTCCCATAGCGCTCA